>NC_057804.1:485153064-485233858 GCF_018294505.1 Triticum aestivum | reverse complement strand
GCCGCCCTTCCACCTGGGCGCCACCGCGCCGCCACCTCCCTCCCTGCGCGCAGCGCCGCCCGGCCTCATCCTCCCTGTCCCAACCTCCTCCCCTTCTCCAGGGGTGAATAGCTCCCATGCGACATCGTTGGTGTGAACTGTCTCTCATGCGACGTCGTTGGCTGTAATAGCTTGCATGCGACATCTTCGTTGGAAAAAATAGCTTCCATGCGACACACCATTTACGCGGCTAGTTGGTTGTCCGTTAGGCTGAGATTTGGTTAGGACACTGGGGGTTATGTGCTCTGACTGGTGGGGTCCACCTATGGCCACGTAGTCAAGAGTCAACCGTCCACGACTCAACCGGTGACTGTGTGACCGTGCTCGACTCGCCCGTGCTGGACTGGGCGAGCGGCGCCGCCGTAAGCATCTTCTCCGCCAGTGGTTTCTTCTCCGCGGTGGTGGAGCACATTTCTCGGCAGCGGCAGAGCTTTTGCGAGGTGAGCCTGAAACCCTAGTCCCACTCCCCAGAATTTTGGGGGATCTGTGGCCTCATGCTGCCCTCTGTTTCTTGGCGATTTAGAATCGGGCTCCATTGGATCCGGGGGTTGTTTCTTCTCCGCGGCCCGGTGGTGGAGCGCCTATCCCTGCAGCGGCTATTGCGAGTGAGTATTTTCCAAACACTACTCCCATTCCACTGAATATTGAATAAATCTGTGGTCTCATGCTACCCCTGTTGCTTGATTGGATAGGAGATGGAGCGAGGGCTAGATGAGATGGAGCGAGGAGACGGGCTGCCCCGAGGAGACAGTGCTTCAAATCGGTAATGCCACCCTCTTTTCTTGGCGATTTAGAATCGAACTCGATTTGGTAGTGACTGCCGCCGCTGCCTGCCATTGACAAAACAGGGGAGGTTCAGGTTCTGCCACCACATTCGCAATTATAGTGGAATTTTTTCCCTGTAAATCCAAGCTCAATGATGGCAGTGTCCAAGACATTGATAGAGATACCACCGTGAGGTTGGATGTCGATTTTGCAGATGTTGATCCCCAGGAATTGGAGATCATGAAGGAGAAGGCCGTGGGCAATTTGGTGGAGAGAATTGGGGAGAGTATTGTTTGGGGTCCAGAACAAGAGGTATCTCTGCAACGTTTCGATAACTATAATGGTGAATATGTGAGAATTGAAGATGGAGAATCCATGGTTGCTGAAATTGATCAGCAAGGAGGATGGGCAAGCAAACAAGTAACATTTTATGCAGAGCTAATTGATCTGCAAACTCATTCCAGAGTTGGTTATGTGCCATCAAAGATGGCTGCACAGATGGAAGATGATGAGTGGGTTTCACAAAAGAATATGTTGGCATTGTTGACTGAGCCGACTATAGTAGCTGAAGATACTGGGATTGATGCAGATGGAGAGGAGGGAACCCATGGTGCTAGGAAGATTGTTGTTGACTGGAATGTAGTAGAGTTGAATGAAAAAACAGATTTGGTCATTACACCAATATCTGACATTGATATGGCCGAAATGTTTGGCATTCAAGTTGATGACAAAGATAAGGAGAAGGATGACAGTTCTTTGCCAGCTGAAGGTAACACAGGCCCTAGAAATGCAAATGAGGATGAAGAACACCTGATGAGAGAGGCTGCAGATGATGTGGATGATGCAGATGATAATGAGCTGGTTTGTTTGTATGACAAAGAGAACCCAGTTATTGAGGTGGGAAAGTTGTGGCCAAGCATGAAGGAGTTTAGGATGTCTTTCAGGACCTATGCAGTGAAAAAAGAGTTTGATGCCAAGACTATGTGGACTGATCGAAAGAAATTTTATGCTCGGTGCAAAGGTTATGATGGTGGTGGCAATCCTTGCAAATGGTACTTGTCTACCAGACTACAACCTGATGGAAGTACAGTAAGGGTAAATCAAATACCACACCAGCATACATGTATGACCACTTCACAGAGAGTTTCAAAGATGACATCACAGCTTTGGGTTACAGAGAAGATTACTCCTATTTTAGCCAAGACTCCAAACACTACTGCAAAGAGGCTTAAAGTTGACTTGGAGAAGTTTTACCCCATCCAGCTGCAATATACCACAGTGTGGAAAGCAAAACAAAGGGCCATGAAATCATTGTATGGTGACTGGGCAAATACATTTAGGATGTTGTATAGTTTTAAAGCAGAGGTGGAGAAGAGGTCACCTGGGAGTGTGGTGGAGATAGATACAGAGGTAACAGAGGATGGCAAGGTTTTATTCAGCAAGTTTTTTATGTGTTTGAAGCCTTGCATAGATGGATTCAAAGCAGGTTGTCGTCCATATTTGAGCATAGACTCATCGTTTTTGACTGGAAAGTGGAATGGTCAGTTGGCTGCATGCAATGCTCTAGATGGACACAACTGGATGTTCCCAATTGCAATAGGAATGTTTCAATCAGAGACAGAGGCATCATGGATATGGTTCATGATGCAACTGAAAAGATGCATAGGGCCAGTTTCTCCTTTGGCCATCCACACAGATGCATGTAAAGGGTTGGAAAAAGCAGTAAAAAATGTTTTCCCCCATGCTGAGCAGAGGGAGTGCTTTGGACATATGTGGATGAATCTGATAAAAAAATTTAGAGGAGATGAATTTGGGCGCATGTGGCCAGCAGCAAGATCCTACACCAGACAGACACATTCCTATCACCTTGGTAAGATATTGGCATCATGTAGTGATAATGACTTTCCTTCATGGTTGAACACCCACCATTCTCTGTTGTGGTATAGATCAGGTTTTAATACTGCCATAAAATGTGATCATATCAATAACAACTTGGTAGAAAGTTTTAACAACAAAGTGAAGCATTTGAAAGACTTGCCTGTGCATGACATGGTGGACCAAATAAGGATCATGATCATGCGTTTGTGGGAGTTGAGAGGAAAAATTGCTAATATTTTGGAAGGGGACAAGCTTCCAGCAGTGGTACAACAGGTGGTCAACAGGAGTAGAAATCTTTCACATCTATCTGTTGAGAAATCTTCCTTGTGGGGTGCTGAAGTTAGAGATACAAAGAGTGGCAAGAGGCATGTGGTAAATACTGAGTTGCATGAGTGCACTTGCCAAGAGTGGCAACACACTGGAAAACCATGTGAGAATTCCATACTTTTTTTGGCATCTAAACCCAGGTTAAATATGCACCCATATTTGCATGAGTATTATTCAGTACAAAAATTCAAAGCTGCATATGCAAGTCCAATTCCTACACTGACTGACCAATCTCAGTGGCCTGAGGTGGAAATAGAATTTACCTTGTGTCCCCCTGTCACTAGAAGAAAGGCTGGGAGGCCTAAACAGAGCAGATTCAAAGCTTGGTTTGAGAAAGGTGGTTGTAGTAAGAAGGGGAAAAAGGAAAAGGAAAAGAATGATAAGCCCAAAAGGTCTCAAAAAGGTAACAAAAATAGGTGCAAGTTGTGTGAGGTACTTGGGCACAGAATTGGTTCATCCAAGTGCATCTACACTCCTGAGAGGCCAAAGTATGTTTATGTTACTGTTTTTGCAAGTTTTTGATTTTGCTACTTGTTCTAGTATCTAACCAAGTCAAATGCTTTATTTTTTAGGAGGAAGCGTGCAGAAAAAGCCCCACCTCTTGTTGTTGAACAATGCTGGCCAGTGAAAAAAGCAAGACTCAGTGGCTATAGAAGGAAGAGCACTAAGCAGATAATGTTTGGTGACAAAGATATGGAGCTAACTGAAACTGTTACTGCTGAACATGAGCTAAGTGTTTGTGTTTTGGACGATGTGATGCATACTGAATCTGTTTTGCAGACGCTAGGGCAATCTGAAACTGTTGAAGATGAAGCAACTGTTGTGCTGCCATTCGAATCTGCTTTGACAACTGTGTTGCCATGTTTGGAGGTTGTGCTGCCAAGTGTTGAGTTGCAAACTGAAGTTGTTGAACAATGTGTGCCATCTACTCAATCTGCAGAAGTGCAAACTGAAGAAGTGGGACATGGTCAGGTGCAAAAGTTGAGGGGGCCTAGTGGAGTTTGCAAGGGGCCAAAAATCAAGAGCATCAGCATCAACAAACTATGCGCCGTGGAACCAAACGGTGGAAAAAAGCAGAAGAAATCGAGTGGTAGAAAGAAGCAAAAGAAATAGAGTTGAAATCATTCAAATTTGATGTGAAAACTTAAGTTTGTTGTCATTTGATGTGAAAACTTATGTTCTTTCATGTGATAACTTATGTGCTATGATGTCGATTTGACCGATATTCAAATTTGAACCGATATTCAAATTTGAACCTATCTCCAATATTTTTTGAGTTCATTTATTGTTCTGTGATGTTGCATCATTTTATGTACTATTATGCACTTTAGTTCATAAATCCAACCCTTTTTGTGAATTCCAACTCATAGTCACGGACAATGTTGTCCAAACAGGCTCCAAAGTAAGGGAAAACGGCCCCATTTCTAAGCAAGTTTTTTCGACCTTCTCAAAATCACCCAAAAAAGATTTTCTTAGCTTATATTATACCTATATAGGATCAATACGAAGTCTCACCTTTTTTTGAATAAGTATTCATATTATTTAATTTATTTTTGAAAAAACACCCTTTAATACAAAGTTAGCAATAAAACAAGTTTAAAATTTTTAAATGCAAAAATAACTTCAGATCCTCCTTAGTCACTCTAAAATGAAGCTAAGGTGATGTTTTTGATTTTTTTTCATTTTCAAAACCTCAAACCCTCTTCTCACTCATGTGAACTCCATGCAACCTCAGTCGAGATAGTCCAATTTGTGAAGGTTTTTTCAAGCAAAGATCATTAGATCAAGTTTATCATTTTATATCATAACTATGTAACATAAAAAGGCTATATGCGCAGGGTTTTTCATTTTTTAGATTTTTTTTGAATTAGTTATACACATTTGAATGTTCGGTCAAACCTTTCAAAACCCCGTTGACTGCCTCCAAACCCCATGTAACCCTAGCGCCAAACGTCCACCGTCGATCTAACCCTAACACCAAACTGCGGCCGTCGGATAGGCCTTCTAGAAGGATTCCGTGGGGGCGATCCGTGGGCTCCAATCTGATTGGCCACCGTTTTTTCTCTCTGACGAACAGATAACGTTGAGCGGGGGATCATCTAAGTGACGTTGGGCCGAGCGGATCGGGCCCGGCAGAGCCTGGCGTGCGTGCGCACGGCCGTCGAGAGGGGGATGGGCTGCATGCGAGAGGGTCAATGACATGTGGGCCATCCCTGTCCCATGCATGCCATGCAACGTCGCAGCCTAGCTATTCTTTGCTCGTGAACACCTAGCCCGCCATTGCATGCACGCATCGACGCAGTAAAGCACGGCAGGGGCGCAGCGTATAGGTACGTCGCATCTAAGCTATTTTAACAAATGCATGTTTGAACGAGACGGACGCGTCGGTGGTGCAGATGTGGCGCAGCTCCTTTTTCAGTGTCATGCGCGGATGAACGGGCCTGTCACCGCCGATGCAAGTGCACGAAACGATGCAACTCGCCTGTGCTGCCCGTGCCTCTTTGGATGCTCTGGCCGCCGTTTTTTGAATTAATGCCCGCAATTACTTATGCCAGTGCGAACGGAGAAGAGAAAACGATCCAGAAGGCACCGTGTACACATTGACCACAGCTGCAACGCGGCTATAAAAGGGCACCATTTCCTCATCCTCTCACACTCATCTCTCAAGCCTCCTCCCCTTCTTCTTTTCGAGCCAAATCCACCACTCGAGCCACCATGCAGTTCAACAGCCCTACCTACCGTCGGCCTCGCACCGTGCCGGAGAGGCAGTACCCGGCCGAAGTCGTCGTCGAGAATAGCCTGAGGGTGTGGGCCATCTCTAGGTGGAGGGGCCCTAGAGAGTTGGCTCGCTTCTTCCTCCAAGCCGGCTACCGCCACCTCCCTCCGGGCACTCCGCCCATGTTCCACCTCCACGAGCAGTACGATGGCAACGCCGGCCCCAACGGCTTCGTCATCGGCCTCTACGTCACCTTCACCAACCCCTACGACGCTCACCACCTCCTCGGGGAGGTGTTCTGGTGTGGATGCGAGTTTATCGTGTTCACGACCTACAACATCTTCACCAACTTCCACCACATCTTCCCTCACCCCAACGGCATGCACACCCTCCCCTACCAGATGCCGGAGGATGACGAGTGAGGGGCCCAAGGAGGAGGGGCCAAGGAGTGGCAAGGAGGAGGGGCCAAGGAGTTGTTCAAGGGGCGAGTCTTCTATCTATCTAGTTTGGGGCTCTAGTTTGTGTTTGTGTTGGTTCGGGCGTGTTTGCCCGTGTCTTTTATATATCTAGTTTTAATTATTTTACTTTCATGTTTTATGAACTATATGTAGTGGGGGGATGCCCCTCTATATGTTTTATCTATCTATGCTACTAGGGTACCCGATGCCCCACTATCTATCTATATGTTTTTTCGGTCCTAAAGTTTCTCCATTGCATTTTATTTATGTGGCCATGTGTACTAAAAAACAATTGATCTGGTATCTAAAATGTACGTTACCAAGAAATTGAAAATAAAGATTATGTACTGTACTACATAATCATACAGTTGGTATACAATGCATTTGAAGACAATGGGCAAGAAAAATGCTAATTATCTGGTGCTGATGACATGCGTAAGTGTTGTTTGATGTTTAAATCATGCTTGCTATGTCATTTTTTGCTGCCAAACATGGCATTAGCGAGAAAGGTCATTTGGGAACTGAATGTATTAAAGTATACACCATATATAAAAATGTCTAGCCAAAAGATTTGGGTGTACACCCATGACCAAGTATGGATCCGCCCCTGGTTGTAAGGGGATGCCCCTCTATGTTGTAAGGAGATGCTACTAGGGGCACACTAGATGTCTTCTTTTTTTGAGAGGGGCACAACCTTTTTCGGTTGAAACACACGAGTAAAAACTTTGAAAACACCATAGCACAAGTAAAAAAATATATTAAGAAATGGTGCTTGGTTGAAATAAACTAGAACCAAACAATTGCAACTTTTTTGGTTCACAAAGACTGCTCAAATAATTATCTCAAATAGCTTATGCATAAAAATATCTCAAATAATTATCAGATGAGTTATCTCAAAAAACGTGACTGCAGGAAACTTAAAATTTGTGAAATGATCTAAAGCCGAAAAGATATATCGATGTCAATGACCGTGTGCACTTTTTTTGCACTCCTTTTATCAATGGGCCTGGATATGTTCTATTCGGCCCTGCCTAACTTCTATATGGGCCTGGCCTTTTCGGGCAACTGTGGACGAACCCTTTTTTCCTTTTCTCCCTCTACCACTGAAACTAAAACTGATGACGAACTGAAGAACTAAAAAACGGGGCCGAAACAGAGTGGAGAGGACATGCTGAATTCATACAGCGCAACACTTTTATTCAAATGTACATATCATCTCGATTACAAATGATGCCCAATCTATTCACTTACGACTAATTATCATCACATAAACAAATGCGAGACCAATTACACAAACATAAAAAAGTGCGGCCATCAGCCCCATCAAATTGCCCTGCTTCTGCAATTTGATGAGTTTCTTCATCTGCTTGTTCAGCTTCTTCAGCTCTGCTGTCACTCCTGCATCCCCCACAGTAGCACCAATGGAAGGGCGGGCGCCCCCGATGGAATTGCCAGATCCAGGGGCCCCGGATCCAGATGCGCCCGATCCAAACTTGCCCAACTTCTCCGCCTCCAACAGTAAATCGAGCTCCCCTGATGCACCCTCCAGTTGAATCCGCTCTATGTACTCATCTAGCCACTCAAAATGGGTGCATTGCTTCAATTTCTGAAATCGGAAAGATGAACCCTAAATCCCAAATCCGATGGGGAAAAATGGGCAAATATGAAATTGGGAGACAAAAACCAAAATTGGCATATTGAGAAGTAAAATCTCACCTTTCCCTGCTCTGGTTTGCTCTCGCATTTCACGAATTCCCGCCCAAGGTTGCCATTCTTGTCGGTCGTTGTGACTAGCCGCTTCAGGGGTGCGATACATGGGCATGCAGGGCATCTTGTCATGGGCACTGCGCCATAGCGCGGCCATGAGCGGCGGGAGGCTGAAGCGGAGCTCGACATTGCTAGGTCGCGGCCCGGAACGGCGTTGCTGCGCGTCGTCGTCGGAGAAAAAGAACAACAACGGCCGGGGAGGGGGAGGGGGGAGGATGGGCTCGGGTGCTGCACGGCTCGGGGCACGGCTCGGTGTCCTCTTGTACCAATGCTGACCTGGATAAGTTAGTGGGTCCCACGCTGTGGGTCCCGCTCACCTGACCAATGCTGAGTTGGATAAGTTAGTGGGTCCCATGCTGTGGGTCCCGCTCACCTGATTCGAGTTTTAAACATGTGTCTTTGGATTAGGCAGCAGTGTCGCATGGGAGCTATTTTTTCCAACGAAGATGTCGCATGAGAGCGATTATAACCAACTACGTCGCATGAGAGACAATTCACACCAACGACGTCGCATGGGAGCTATTCACCCCTTCTCCAGCACGCCTCCACCTCCTGTCCGCCGGCGCGCCTCCACCTCCTTGTCCCGTCCGGCCAGGTGATGCACGCACATCAGTTTGCGTGAGGCACGGCCGCCAGACACCCTTTCGCCATCTGGCACGACGCCATGGGTAAAGCCAGAGATGGAGCTACCGGTTCCAGCACCGGCACCTGCGACGTCAGTCCACCGACGTGCTTGGCACCGTCCACAACTCCATCGCGCTCGAGCCGATCATCTTCCTCAATGTTCCGGCCATGGGTCCCCACTGCCAAACACGAGATCCCAACCTCTTCTTTTGTAAAAACTGAAGTTATCTGGTTAGTAGTCCTCATTTGCTAAATTCTGCAGTTCTTGAGTTCCCCTTTGCTAATTTTTGTAGTTATCTGGTTAGTAGTTTACATTTTCTAAAATCTTCAATTCTCTGGTTAGATAAATAATTGTCATCTTTGCAGAAACGCTGGCAGTCTACAAATTAAATTATTGGTAGCAGCTGTTCAATGTATATATTAGAAGAAGTAAAAGAGGAAAACAGTGGTGCCCGTGCATGAGGACATGAGGTGGCACCACACAAAGCAGCAATAATAACACTGAATGGGGCTTGTTAATGGCAAGCATATCTGAAGACTCTGGTGAAGAAACACCACTACAGGTGGCACCACTACATATTTTTGTCAGGCTCGCCTTTTAGACGTGCAAAATGATGAGCGATAAAGCTCTGGTAGGCTGCTATTCCTTGCTTGTGTTTGTTACTGTGTCGTGTTACTTGTAGTAACAACTGGTCTTATGCATTCTCAACCATCTGTTAACAGGTCAGGAGACTTTCTGCATGCGAGACAATGGGTTCTGCAACAACAATTTGCAGTGACAAGACTGGAACCTTAACTATAAATCAGGTGGAAAGCTATTTCTTTTTAGTTCTGTAGACTGCCTCCAGTGCTGGTGCCACGGCATTCACCGCCACCACTCCAGACCATTCACCATCGCCTTACGAGTCCGTTCAACAATGGAGGGGGCGTCGTGCTACGGGTGGACGTGGTGTTTTGCTGGGGTCCTCGATAGTTAGGGCTCCTTCATAGAGGAGCACAGGCGGCGGCTGGCAAAAATGCACGACACAGCGCTCCATCGGCCTTCCTCCTCTCGCTGGGAGGCTATCAGCCTGTTGTTGACTCGTTCTGTGTGCGTTGGAAGAGAACTCACTCGTCCCAGCTGCTGAATTTCTTGCATCTGAGTGCATCACAAAAAGTGGCAAAAAGAAAATGGATAAAAAAGGAGGTGCGTGACATGGTTCTTTTGTTTGTGGTTATTATTCTGTAGAAAGTTCGATCTACCAAGTTATATTAGTTCATAGTATAAAAACTAAACAATAGTCTGAATTTTCTCTAAGTTTGATTGACACATTTTATAGCAGGTCATTCTGGAATAACAATAGTCCATTCTACTGGAGCTATATTTTATCATCTTTTGTTCTGAACCTTCCTCAAAGTTAGGTTCAAGTTTTGCTAATATTTTTTTGTGTCAGTTCAATATAAAAAGTGAAATCAGTAATAATTCAGTTATATATGTGTACACCGCAGTAGTAGTTCAGTATAATAAATTACATCAGTTCCTTAAACAAAGATAGAAACACATTTTCTGGTTTAGCGCCTATACTAAAAAACATTTCCTTAATTACCACTTGATGCTCAGCCTTTCCAATTGCAGTTCTCACATCAGGTGACGTGCCCAAAAGAGTCCAATCCTCACAATTCAACGCGGGGTCAGACCAGATGACCAACATCTCTCCTGCTCAGTATGACAAGGATGTCAATGATAATGAAAACCTCCCTCACAGCAGAGCGGCGGAGTGCATCCTTGCCATCTACATTTCAGAGCCCCATCAGTTCAGCGTGTTATGTCGGTGTACAGTGCGTTGGGCGTGTGTTTTTATTTTATGTTCTGAGCAAAAAATCGACTACAAAAAATGTGTCATGAAAAGTTCATCTACACATATTGAGGTGGTTCTAAAATTAAAACTTTTAAAGTTAAAAAAAGAGGAAATCAATTATTTGGTTGTGGAGGTTCTTTTGTCCTTGAACTATATAAGAGTTCAGCTTTTGCTTGCTTTCAGTTAAAATTTTGCGTTCTTTTCAGTACATCAACTTTAATGTGAAGAACATCGAGGAAATCTTGAAAAATTATATGTGCACTCTATGTATTTTCTTATGCTTACAAGAATTCTGCACTCATACTGTTATGCATCAGTTCAAGTCACTTATGGAGTTTTAGATATATGCAATTGGATTAGAGCACCATGCTCTCACCTAAAAGTTTGAAAAACCATTGCTTTTAGTTCTGGTAACATATATTTTTGTTTTGGTTTGGCTAATTCTTTCTCCAATGGCCTTTAAATATTATCTTTCATATGTCTTACTATATGAAAAAATGTTGCCTTCATCAAGCTATCTTGCTTAGTTTTCTGGTTAAAAAGACAGACAACATGGATTACTACCATGGGAATTCAAAGAAATGTCATATATAAAAATAGTACAATTTGTGAGCTTCTTGCAGACTAATGATGAGTTACTAGATAAACTAAGGGTCATCTTTTGTGGGCTCATGGCCGGAACACGAAGCTCAAGTTGTGGTCCAGTATGTCAGAAAAATTCAGCCACCCCGTGTCGAGGAACTTTGCCTCGACAGTACAACATCACACTCTGTTGTTGGTTGCGAGAAGAGCTGCGTGCAGGCCACCCCGTGTCCGCCCTTGATCCGTCTCAGTCATCTCCCTCTCATCCTCTCTCTCTGATCTGCGTTTCTGTGTGCAGGGAGTGGGAGGAGATAGAGCAGGGGAGTGGAAGGCCCTTCCATGGCAAATTCGTTGGCATCTTCCATGGAGATTGCGACCTCTCTTGATTTTTGCTTGAGGATTTCTCCTCTGGATCTGTCCACTGTAGTTCTTGTATAGCGGTGTCCTTTTTTCTAGTGTTCCTCAATGTTGATGCATGTGTTTAATAACCTACTCATATGAATTCTAAAAACAAGCTCCAGTACAAGAAAAATGGGTCGTTCAGTTCAATTCTGAATTATAGGTGTGTGTAAACACATCCTCCTTACACAGTAAATAATTAACTATGATACCATGTTCAGACTTCTACAAATCCCGAAACTATGCAGAGTTGGGATTGTTACTACCTTGTTTCTTACTATTGATTCATTTGTATACTATATTGAGATGGTACATGTAGTTGGACATCTCAATATACTGGTGATTGCTTCTTGCTGCCTCTATTTTTATCATGATTTGGTGTGTGCACTGCAGGAGTGTTTTTGTTCCTAGATCAGTTGCTCAACGACAAAATTGTGTATCACACAGTACATGTATTACTACTATGAAGGTTCAGAAATAAGAACTCAAAGAAGTATTGACAGCATAGCTACTGTATATTCAAGGAGTCGGGTTTTGCTCATGCGCCATCTCATCTCCTCCGTTCAGCAAAAGCCTCTAGATAAGTTCACACATATGGTTTTTTTCTTTCTATATTTCTTGAGTCCAGACTCCTTCATTTTTTGTTCCTGAGAAATTAAATAAACCTGTAGAAGTTTGGGGTATAAAATTCTGTAAGTTTGAAATCGGGAAACTGGTAAGTGTAGATAAAATTAAAATTGTCAAAGAACATGAGAGTGTTTGTCAAAGAACTAAGGCTTCCCCACGACAGTACAAACTTTTTAAATGTTTGAATTTTGTTACAGCAAAAACTGAATGGGTGGCAAGATGAATATCATTATTATTAAAAGTTTCTTTTTGAACTTCTTGGGTTAATATACATGAACTTGATTATCTTTTTAACCAGTTAAATATACATGGTTGGCAAGATGACTATAGTTGTTATAGCAAAAACAATACATTTTTCAAGAAAAGTTTCTGTTTGAACTTCTCCGATTAATATAGATGAACTCAATTATCTTTTTAATATGCACTCACATGAGCTTGTTTGGATTTGTGTGTATATTTGTAACACAATCAGTTGAGATCTGGAGAGATCGTAAGTTCAGTCAGCCTTGGCATCACGAGCGGGTTCAATTCAATCTTGCACAGTGGGCAGGTCCCCGATGGTGTGTGCGTCAGGTCTACTCGCATGAGTGGATGTCAAATCACGCAAGTGGGCAGGTCCCCAATGGTAAGAACTAAGAACTTTTTCTATTCCTGCTGCTATCAAGCTGTTTGTTGATATGCTTACAAGAAATGAAATATCCTTTTTGATGTTTCTTTGTTGCCAAATAAAAATCTAATATTTTTACGGACATGTGCAGTATAAACATTTGTTATGGAGTAGTACACATTTTAAAACTTTTATATAATTGCAAAAAACAGGTATTCTCATTCCCAAAATCCTACAAAAAAACATCAACTTATATTGATAGTTTTGGTTCTAGTCATTATGGCCCGGTTCTAGTAACTGTGTCGCCCGTGCATTTTAGTTTTTTGTTATCTCTCCTGGATGCTTTTGAAGAGCTTCAATTGTTTTTAGTTCATCTTTTGAATTCTTTTCAGTACATCTACTTACCAATCATAAGTCAAGTTTCCTTTGTGTTTCCATGCTATTTCTATAGCACAACAGGTGTGTGTGGTTATGTTAATGAGCGCATGTAACAAAGTTTATTTTGTAAGTTCAGAGAAGCAACGAGGTAAAAGCAAAACACTAAAACCATGCAATTCTTGTAAAGATATCTGAAAGTTCAACAATAAAAATTATATAAGTTTAGTATCAAGTGGAGAGAAGTTCCTACATCTCTGTCTGCCTGTGGATGCTCGTGTGCTATAGTTGCTTTCTCCCCTTCCTGCACATGCTGCTACTCACCTTTTTATCTCTCTGATGCGTTGTGTTGCACTACTGCAGCTCGATTCAGGAGGTGCTAGCTCATGCTGGCTGGAACTAGGATGCAAAACGGTTGACGGATCCATGCCGCACAAGCACTGGTGCTCTACTTTCTTCTTACTTTGTGTTCTAATTTGCTTTCTTCTTATTGACAAAATGGGAGGTGCTAATATTTTTTTATTGATGCATGTTCATGAGCAGTTCAAAACCTAATATTTTTATTGACAATTTGAACTTGCAACCTTACTATCTTGTACTATTCTAAAAAAATTCTGCTCATGCGGGTACTTGAAGGGTGCGGACTTGGCAGCGGAGTGGTTTGTTCAACAACAGTACAATGACAGAAAGAACATCAGTTCAAAAAATATGCAGGAGGTTTGGGAGCCAAACAACTGGTATTTTTTTGTGTTTTAATTTTTTGGGTGCATGATTGAACAAAGAGAGAAAAATAATGTATGATATATATACTGTTGTTGTAGGAGGTTCTGCAAGGACATTTTTATCCCTTAGGTGTTTTGGTGATTGATGACAATGCTTTTGCGGACTAATCGTGTGCCTTGAGTTTCTCAGATACTTCTTCACTAGGCACGAGATGATTCGGTGCCCCTCGGAGACTATTGAAGTCGGCGTTGTTCTACGTTTCTCTTTGGTGGATTTGAGTCGTAGGAGAGCCGTACTTTTAAGAGGGGGTCCGCGTCGGAAAGGTTTGGGTGGAATCAACACGTACACTTGTCCTACCTTTCCCTGCACTTTGGAGCTGCCCTTTGTTATCTTGGTTGTGCTGAAATCTGACGACTACTGATGTACTTGCGGTAGTACCGCAAGTACCAGCGGTAGTACCGCTGTGGGTCACGGTAGTACCGCTCGTCTTGAGCCGTAGTACCGCGGCTCCCAGGCCTAGTGCCGCTTCGGTACGGTAGTAGCGGCGGATGTAATTTTTTACATCCGCGCCACCCACGGTAGTACCGCTCGTCCAGCACGGTAGTACCGCGGGGACCCACGGTAGTACCGCTCCCCTGGAGTCATAGTACCGTGGCCCTCCTACCTAGTACCGCAGCGTCACGGTAGTAGGCGCGGATGTAATTTTTTACATCCACGCCCGCAACGGTAGTACCGCGCCTCGCGAGCGGTAGTACCGCATCGGATTTTTGTACCACCTCATTTCAGCGGAAGTAGGCACGGATGTAATTTATTTCATCCACGCTCTTCGCAGGCCATGACTTCCCTGCCTTGCGGTAGTACCGCAAGGGGGAGCGGTAGTACCGCGCAAGCGGTAGTACTGCACCCTAGTCAGGCAAGTCCCAGCCTCTGCTGCTGTCACGGAAGTACCATGTTCCGCCACGGTAGTACCGCGCGGCCTCGCGGTAGTACCGCGCCCCTGGAGCGGTAGTACCGCGTGTCGCGGGCTGAACTTGTGGATAACGGTTGGATTTTTCCCATGACTATATAAGGGGCGTCTTCTACCTCTAGTTGACTACCTCTTCCACCTCTAAGCTCCATTGTTGCTCCAAGCTCCATTTTCGCTCGATCTCTCTCCCTAGCCAATCAAACTTGTTGATTTGCTCGGGATTGGGTGACAAGGGCCCGATCTACACTTCCACCACAGGATATTTGATT
The DNA here is from genome assembly GCF_018294505.1 of Triticum aestivum. NCBI lineage: Eukaryota > Viridiplantae > Streptophyta > Magnoliopsida > Poales > Poaceae > Triticum > Triticum aestivum. The sequence continues at coordinate 485,218,897 of NC_057804.1, read as the reverse complement.
CCCCCCACTTATCCCTAGCGGATCTTGTTACTCTTTGGTGTTGAGCACCCTAGACGGTTGAGGTCACCTCGAAGCCATACTCCATTGTGGTGAAGCTTCATGGTGTTGTTGAGAGCCTCCAAGTGTTGTGGAGATTGCCCCAATCTTGTTTGTAAAGGTCCGATTGCCGCCTTCAAGGGATCCAATAGTGGAATCACGGCATCTCGCATTGTGTGAGGGCGTGAGGAGATTACGGTGGCCCTAGTGGCTTCCTGGGGAGCATTGTGCCTCCACACCGCTCTAACGGAGACGTACTTCCCCTTAAAAGGAAGGAACTTCGGTAACACATCCTCATCTCCACCGGCTCCACTCTTGGTTATCTTGTCCCTTTACTTTTGCAAGCTTACTTGAGTTATATCTCTTGCTTGCTTGTGTTCTTATTATCTTTGCATCATATAGGTTGTCCACGTAGTTGCACATCTAGACAACCTATTTCATTGCAAGTTTTTAATTGTTAAAGAAAAGTCTAAAAATTGTTAGTTGCCTATTCACCCCCCTCTAGTCAACCATATCGATCCTTTTAATTGGTATCAGAGCCTCGTCTCTTTATTAAGGACTTTGCCGTCCGAAGAGTATGGTTGACACCAACGACGGTGCGGAGGAGCACTCCGGTGTGAATCCCGTCTCGTCTTCGGCCGAAGGGGGAACCTCGGTCTCTCATGAGGAATTTAATGTGGCTTTAGACACATTGAAAACCTCCATGACGGCCGAGGTTAAAAGCATGTTTTCTGAATTCCTAGAGGGACTCAAACTATCTACCTCGCCGATGAAAGTGGGTGATCCCATTAACAAGGTGACGGATGCTAACCCCGACAAGGGGGAAGCTAATAGTGAAAAGAGTCCGTCTACTAGTGGTAGAAATGGCACCGACATCTTTGCCAATGTGGAACCCCTGGTGTATAGAGGATCGATCCCCTCTACTCATTTGAATCATGCCGGTCCTCCTCGTAAATATGTGAAAAATGAAGATTTTGACGCTTGGCTTTATCGCTTCAAGCGTCACTTAAAACATGTGAACACTAACCTTTGGAGAATTATTGAAGAAGGTTTCTATCCTCATGATCCAAGCAACTTCACCCCTCGAGAAGAAGTGGACAATCAATTCAATGAGAGTGCTCTCTTCATCATCCAAGATGCAATCCTTCCCGAAGATCTCCCTCATCTTCGACCTCATGCCATGGCTAAAGAAGCATGGAAACGTGTCGAGCGTCCCTATCGAGGAAGTGCTAGCATTCAACGCTCCAACTATGAAGTGGTGCAAGATGAAGCCGATGAGTTTGCAATGAAAGAGGATGAAGAACCTCGTGAGCTCTTTCGAAGAGTGACCAAACTCGCAGTCGCACTCCGAGATCATGGGAGCAAGGACACGGATGACAACTGGATCAAGCGCAAGTTCCTCAAGGCCATGATGCCCTACAACAAGGCCATGTCCTCCGTCATTCGCCAAAGACCTGACTTCCACTCCATGACCTCTAGTGAAGTGTTGGATGAGTTTGTTGCAATGAGAATCTTGGACAAGACCGCCGACAATGCGGTGCTCCGTTCTCAAAGGGCAAAGAAGCCCAATCTTGCCTTGAAGGCCAAGGTTAGTGTGGAAGAAGAAGAAGAAGAGGAAGATGAGGAGAGCAACCCCGAGGACACAAAGTATGATTATCATGAGCACATGGCTCTTGCCTCAAGACAATTTTGGAGTAAGAAGAATACAAGACCCAACTTCAACAAGAACAACTCAAGTGGCCTTAAGGGGAAGCAACGAGTTAGAACTTGTTTCAACTGTGGCAATGTTAGCCATTTCGTTGCGGATTGTCCCTACGAGAAGCGGGAAGACAATGGTGGCAAGTTCATCCGAAAAGACAAAGCCAAGTCCTTCCCCAACAAGAACAACTTCACCAAGAAGACTCCTTCTCGCGGGTTGGTGGTTCAAGAAGAATACCATGAGGATGACGATGATGATGAAGATGGTGAAACATTGGCCATGGCATCCGTTGCCATTTTCACAACTCCTCGGGTGTCTCTCTTCGATGCACCTAACGAGAACGTCACCGCCAAGTGCCTCATGGCTAAGGCCACCAACAAGGTAACCCCCAACATCAAAACCACCATTATTCCTAACCCTCCGTCAATGGATGACTTTGATAATGGTAAGGGGTCTAATGAGCAGATCAATGAATTTGAGTCCTTCATGGGTAAGCTTAAGGGCAAATCCAAGAAGCACTTTGTTGCTCTCTTGGAACAACTTGGTGAAGCCAATGACATGATCGAGGCTCACGAAGGAACCATCTCTAAGATGGAAAGTCATAGTCGTGACTATGCCGATGAGATATCAGATCTCTCTAATGCTCTTGAGGAAGAGCGTGAGCATTGTTTGGCTCTTGAGGAGGCACACAACGATGGTCATGCTAAACTAAAGAAAGATCTTGATCATGCTCTTGTTGTGTCTCGTGTTCTTGCTTCCGAGAAGGCTAAACTTGGGGTTGATCATGTTAGACTCATGGAGGAGTTTGATGTACTTGACAAGGCCCACAAGGTCTTGAAAGGTGCTCATGCCACCCTCAAGGAGTCTCATGCTCAACTCCAAGTTAAGCTAACCAAGGAAAAGGCCACATTTCCTCACATGGTCTTAATTGATAATGCAAATGCTACTAACCCATGTTGTGAGCATGTGCATCTTGTGGAGGAGAATGCCAAGTTGAAGGAACAACTCGAGAAAGGTCTTGTGTCATGCATACAAGGTGAGAAGAACCTAAATGACCTTTTGAGAAATCAAAAGGAAGTTGTGGGCAAGGAGGGAGTTGGGTTCTCACCCAAGTCCAAGAACAAGAAGAAGAACAAGGAGAAGAAGAGCAAGACCAATCGACCTCCTCCGCTCACGCAAACTTTTGTGAAGGAGGGAGAAGGTGCTCCTAAGGAGAAGAAGAACAATGGGGAGAGTGGTGATGCCAAAGAGCGCAAAGCCATCTCTCCCAACAAAGCCGGCGACTTTAACCCATCTTATGTGTTGTGCCGTGCTAGTGATGGGCATGTTTATGCTAAATTTGTTGGTTCTCCTTATGAGTACATTGAATGGTCGGTTCCTAAGACCCTTGTTACTAACATCAAAGGACCCATTACTCAATGGGTACCTAAAACCAAGCATTGATCTCTTGTAGGTGTTTTATTCCGGTGGGGGATCATGGTTGCTCGATAGTGGAGCAACAAATCATATGACCGGGAGCAAGGACTTGGTGGTGGACGTGCACAAGATCCCATCTATGCCCACCAATGTCGAATGGGGTGATGCCTCACATTCTAAGGTATTGGGTCTTGGCAAGGTTGTCATTTCTCATGATCTAACGATTGAGAAAGTCATGCTTGTTGAGTCCCTTGCGTTCAATTTACTTTCCGTTCGTCAACTCGCACTCATGGGTTTTGCCACCTTCTTTGATATTGATATCGTGGCCCTCTTGTGGAGCAAGACTCTTAAAGTAGCCTTTGTTGGGCATGTCGAGAACAGTCTCTATGTGGTTAACTTTTCGGAGCAACCCACTAAGACCGCGACATGCCTAATGGCTAAAGTTGATGTGGGATGGCTTTGGCATCGCCGCTTAGCCCACGTCAATATGAGATCTTTGCAAAGTCTTCTCAAGGGGGACCATGTTCATGGACTAACGAATGTTAGTTTTGCCAAGGATCGTGCTTGCAGTGCTTGTATCGAAGGAAAGCTTCATGAGACGGCTCACCCTCCCACGACTATCATCTACTCGAAGAGACCCTTGGAGCTCCTGCACATGGACCTCTTTGGGCCTCCATCCTTTGATAGTCTTGGGGGTAGAAAGTATTGCTTGGTGATAGTGGATGATTATTCAAGATACACTTGGTATACTTCTTCAAGAGGAAGAGTGAGACTCAACAAACTGTCATCGACTTTGCAAATGAAGCTCAACGTCAACACAATGCAAAGATCTTGACAATAAGAAGTGACAACGGCACCGAGTTCAAGAACTACACCTTGGATGAGTTTCTTAGTGATGAAGGGATCAAGCATCAATATTCTGCACCATATACCCCTCAACAAAATGGTGTTGCGGAGAGGAAGAACCGGACGTTGATGGTTGCGGCAAGGACCATGATGGCGGAGTTCAAGTCTCCATACAACTTCTGGGCCGAAGCCATCAACACAGCTTGTCATGCATCCAATCGGCTCTATCTCCGCAAAGGCTTGAACAAGACTCCGTATGAGATACTCACCGGGAACAAGCCCAATCTCAAGTACTTCCGGGTGTTCGGGTGTAAGTGTTTCATTCTCAAGAAAGGTGTTCGTTTGTCTAAATTCGAAGCTAGAGCTCATGAGGGCATATTTGTTGGTTATGCTACAAACTCTCATGCTTACCGTGTTCTCAACAAGTCCAACGGACTCATTGAGGAGACGTGTAACATAGAGTTTGATGAAAATAATGGCTCCCAAGTGGAGCAAAGTGGTACTTGTGATGTAGGTGATGAAATTCCTGCCCAAGCCATAAGAAGAATGGGTATTGGTCATATCCTACCCATTGAGGAACCCCTTGTGGCCGAAGGAGAAGGACAATGCTCCACTCAAGTGGAGCCATCACCTCCCCAAGACCCACACGCTTCCGAAGAACAAAGTGAAGGCCCTCGCCCTCTTGAACAAGACCAAGGGCAAGATCAACCTCAAGATGGTGGTGAACCTCTAAATGATGCCCAAGGTCAAGTTCTCCCCCTTGAGCAAGTTCAATATCATGAGCAAGCTCAAGACGGTGCTCAAGATGATCAAGTTAACCTTCCTCCTTCCACACCCGAGGAGGTATTAGAGCGTCGTGCCGTGAAGATTGCTTCCAAGCTCACCACCCAAGGCCATCTCATGGAAAACGTGGTTGGAAGCCTAAGAAAGGGGGTAAGCACTCGTAGACAATTAGCTAACTATTGTTAACATCATGCGTTTGTCTCTTGTGTTGAACCCCAAAAGGTCTATGAGGCGCTCGAAGACTCGGATTGGCTCAATGCCATGCATGAAGAACTCAACAACTTCGAGTACAACAAGGTGTGGAGATTGGTGCCAAGACCTTGGTGGAACCACAACGTCATTGGAATCAAGTGGATCTTCAAGAACAAGCAAGATGCTCATGGGAACATCATTCGCAACATGGCAAGATTGGTAGCACAAGGCTACTCCCAAGTCGAGGGTATCGACTACGGTGAAACCTTTGCTCCCGTTGCTCGTCTTGAATCAATTCGTTTGTTGATTGCTTATGCTTCCCATCACAACTTTAAGTTGCAACAAATGGATGTGAAAAGTGCTTCTCTTAATGGTCCTATTAATGAGTTGGTTTATGTCAAGCAACCCCCCGGGTTCGAGGACCCCTACTTCCCGGATCATGTGTATCAACTCGATAAGGCACTCTATGGCCTTAAACAAGCCCCACGTGCGTGGTATGACCACCTTACCGAGTTGCTACAAGATCGTGGATTTGAAGTAGGACAAATCGATCCCAATCTTTTTACTAAGAAGGTCAAAGGGGAGTTGTTTGTATGCCAACTATATGTTGATGATATTATCTTTGGCTCTCCTAACAAAGCTTTCAATGAGGAATTTGCCGCTCTCATGACCTCCAAGTTCAAGATGTCTTCGATGGGAGAGTTGAAGTTCTTCCTTGGTTTTGACATCAAACAAAGAAGAGAAGGAACCTTCATCAACCAAGCCAAATACACTTAAGACATTCTTAAAAGATTCAAGCTAAGTGATCTCAAGCCAGCTACTACACCAATGCCTACCAAGTGCCAAATTGACATCGATCCCAATGGTAAAGCGGTGGATCAAAAGACATATCGCTCCATGATTGGCTCATTGCTTTACCTTTGTGCATCTAGACCAGATATCATGTTGAGTGTGGGGGTGTGTGTGCATGGTTTCAAGCCGCACCAAAGGAAAGTCACCATGTGGCGGTCAATCCAATCTTTCGATATTTGGCTCATACCCCAAACTTTGGCTTATGGTACCCAAGAGGAGCAAATTTCAAGCTTGAAGGTTTCACGGATTCCGATTGGGCGGGGGACAAAGTGGATAGGAAGTCCACTTCCGGAGGGTGCCAATTTCTTGGTTTCTCTTTGGTAAGTTGGTCTTCCAAGAAGCAAAGTTGTGTGTCTCTCTCGTCCACCGAAGTGGAGTATGTGGCGGCCGGTAGTTGTTGTGCTCAACTCCTATGGATGAGGCAAACTCTGAAGGAGTACGGTGTCATTTGTGACAAAGTGCCTCTTTGGTGTGATAATGAAAGTGCCATCAAGATTTCTCTCAACCCGGTACAACACTTCAAGACGAAGCACATTGAGATTCGGTATCACTTCATCCGGGATCACATTAGGCGAGGGTATATCGAGCTCAAGTATGTCAACACTCATGATAACCTTGCAGATATTTTCACGAAGCCCTTCGATGAAGCAAGATTTCGCGAGTTAAGGCATGAGCTAAATATCATTGATTTGAGCAATGTGACTTGAACCCGTACACTCCCCACCACACTCAACGTGTTGTCTAGTTTAGGTGTAGGCATGGACATAGGGGGAGTGTTGTTCTCTCAATGAACTCTCCCTCCCCCCATCATGCATAAATCGATCAGCTCTTTCACATTAGCCATTTTTTATGGTACTTGTGCTTCAAAGTCGAGTTTTGGTCATGGACCCAAGGATAATTCTTTGCGGTGCCATACCATCCAACTCAAACATAGGTGGCTTCGGCCACCTCCCTCTCTCCTCGAGAGGTTGTGTCTCTTGGTGGTTTCTTGTTGTCTCTCTGCCTCTGGTTTGTGCTTGTTCTTGAGGTTTGTTGTGTGTGAAAAGTTTCTGTGCAAAGGCATTTTCCTCGTGTTGAAACTTGCGGTGACTTGAGTTCACGGTACTACCGCGGCCTGCCACGGTACTACCGCTTGCGGGAGCACGGTACTACCGTCACCACGCGGTAGTAAATTTTTACTGCCGCCTGGTCGAGCGGTACTACCGCCTCGGTGCGGTACTTCCGCCCGAGCGGTACTACCGCGATGATACGCGGTACTACCGTGCCGGTTTGGGACCATGGGGATAAGAACGGGAAGGGGGAGTTCTAACTCCCCATACCCATTCGCAGTTCTTCCCCCACTTCGCCTCTTTCTCTCCCTCGCTCAAGAACAGAGCCGACGTTCGTCGCCGGATCTCCTCCACCGGCTACCCTCCCGTGATTCCGTCCGGTGGGATAGTTCCCCACCTCGTGCTCTTGCTATGGACCAAGGTTTTTCCCCAACTCCTTTTCTTGTTCTTTAGGTTTGGTGTTTCTAGGTTTTGGGGAGGCTTATGAGTTCTTGAGATTCTTAGGCTTAATCTCTGCAAGAGTAGGATGAAGGAGCGTGGTATTGCATAGGATTTATACTTGTATTGTTGTCTTGCACTTGATTTGATCACCGTAGCACCGCCGTTGTTTCGCGGTTCTTTTCAGATTCAAACCACCGGTTGGATCTGACGCGACGCGATACTACCGCCCGTCTGGCGCAGTACTACTGCTTGCACGGTACTACCGCCCTTCGGGAGCGGTACTACCGCGCTCTGTGCGGTACTAAAATTTTACTTCCGCTCCAACCACGGTACTACCGTGACCTCGCATGGTACTACCGCGTTTGGAGCGGTACTAATATTTTAGTACCGCAGGCAGTGGCAGTTCTACCATGGCTCAGATCTATCGCATGCCAACTTTCTCGTATGCCTTCTATGTGTTTCCTGTGCTTTTTCGTGGCCTTTGCATTGATCTTCTTCGCGTCTTTGGTGCTTTGCGTGTGTGTCTCAGGTGGTGGCTCTCGCCGATCCAATCCCAGTTGTGACACTGGCTCCAAACGCCTGCGCAACCCAGGTGATGTACCAGAGGGCTCGTCTGCCTCCAAGCGCAATGTCAAGACCTCAGCTAGCAAGCACAAGCAGCCCGCTAAGGGCATGGATGAGATTGCCCCAGCTGATTATGTCCGTCTCAGGAAGCTTCACCCTTATGTGCACCCGCGTTCCAGTGTCAGAGGCTGTGAGCTGTTCTGGAACAAGCAACAGAGCAACATCTATCTGGATGTCATCAAGAACAAGCAGAATACCTACATGGAGGTGAAGTGGATTGATATGCATCACATGAGGAAGTACAAGTTCCGTTACTACTTTGGAGAGGCTCTGGACTTGGTGGAGCAGTTTGGCATTGAGCATGTGTAATCCTTCCACCTTGACTATGACCCTGAGCTTATCTGTCAGTTCTTTGCCTCAGTCTACTTTCACTCCAATGAGGAACGGAGGATGACCTGGATGACCAATGGCCATCAGCTGTCTGCTACATGGAAGGAGTTCATGGATCTTCTCCAGGTTCCTGATGATGGGCTCAACACTCCAGTGGGTGTTCGCCCCCATGCCAATGCTGAGTCTGCTAACAAGGACAGGCTTGCACCCTTCATGGTTGAGAAGGTGCTCGCCAATGGCAAGACAACTTTGGTGCTCAACTCTTTTCTGGATATCATGTACCGCATCTTCCGCAACTCCTTGTTCCCACGCATCGGGGACAAAGACAAGGTTCATGCCTATATGGTGGATATGATGCTCATTTGCGAGGAGGCTCGTTCGACTCAGTCTCAGCCACTTGATGTCTCACACATCATGTGGTGTGAGCTCCGGTTTGCAGTGTTCAATCGCAAGGTGCCTATCTATGGTCCCTATCTGTTTCTGCTGATTTCGAAGACTTGGGAGAAGATATTCCCTGATGAGGAGTTCCTTGCTCCAGACTGGATTTGCCATGAGCCCATTTGTCTGCGTATCAAATCCAACTGGGCCAACACCACTACTCGTGCCGAGGCAACTGCTGCTAGGGCTGCTGTTGATGAGGAGGATGCTGGCGCCGAGGATGTTGCTGAGGGCCGTGCTGCTAGGCCTTCCTAGAGTGCCACTATGCCATCATGGGCCAAGAAGCTGAAGGACAAGATGAAGACTCTTTTCTGCATGCAAGCCAAGGGGCAGTACAGGACTCACGTGGCGTCCAAGGAGAGTCGTCGCCGGGACAACAAGATCATGCATCTCTATGGTGAGGCAGTGTCTGACGGGTCTGAGGAGCGCATCACTCCAGAGGCCGAGTGGATGGAGAAGCATGGCTACAGGTGGACTGATTTTGAGGAGGATGTCGAGGAGACAATCCCTGCTGCCGAGGAGACCGACGGAGAGGGTTGGGATGAGTTCCTTGCTTGAGCCACCCCTTGTGTGTAGGTGTCCTCTCTGCCTTTTTGGCGTCTCGATGCCAAAGGGGGAGAGAGTGTAGGGATTTGCGAGTGTGTCGTGTGTTTGCTGCTTCCTCGGTTGAACTATTTGTTGCTTCCTCGTTTGAACCTCGGTGGCTTTACTTCGTCTGGTGTAAGACGTTTGCACTCTATCTATCCTAGCGAGCTTGTAGTATATTGTGCTATCTTTATGCTTTGCTATGTTATTTTTCGTGCCTTGGTCTCTAAAATATAGGGGGAGTGTTGATCCTAGTCTGTGTGCTATGAGTCCAAAGCATTCATCTAGAGTGCACACATCTAGGGGGAGCCCGTCTATATTTTAGAGAGGTGGGGTTTGCCCTTGTCTAAATCATCTTATCTTTGTGCAAATCCCGTGTTGTCATCAATCCACCAAAAAGGGGGAGATTGTAAGGACATTTTTATCCCTTAGGTGTTTTGGTGATTGATGACAATGCTTTTGCGGACTAATCGTGTGCCTCGAGTTTCTCAGATACTTCTTCACTAGGCACGAGACGATTCGGTGCCCCTCGGAGACTATTGAAGCCGGTGTTGTTCTATGTTTCTCTTTGGTGGATTTGAGTCGTAGGAGAGCCATACTTTTAAGAGGGGGTCCGCGTCGGAAAGGTTTGGGTGGAATCAACACGTACACTTGTCCCACCTTTCCTTGCACTTTGGAGCTTCCCTTCGTTATCTCGGTTGTGCTGAAATCTGACGACTACTGATGTACTTGCGGTAGTACCGCAAGTACCAGCGGTAGTACCGCTGTGGGTCATGGTAGTACCGCTCGTCTTGAGCCGTAGTACCGCGGCTCCCAGGCCTAGTGCCGCTTCGGTACGGTAGTAGGGGCGGATGTAATTTTTTACATCCGCGCCACCCACGGTAGTACCGCTCGTCCAGCGCGGTAGTACCGCGGGGACCCACGGTAGTACCGCTCCCCAGGAGTCGTAGTACCGTGGCCCTCCTACCTAGTACCGCAGCGTCACGGTAGTAGGCGCGGATGTAATTTTTTACATCTGCGCCCGCAACGGTAGTACCGCGCCTCGCGAGCGGTAGTACCGCATCGGATTTTTGTACCACCTCATTTTAGCGGAAGTAGGCACGGATGTAATTTATTTCATCCGCGCTCTTCGCAGGCCATGACTTCCCTGCCTTGCGGTAGTACCGCAAGGGGGAGCGGTAGTACCGCGCAAGCGGTAGTACTGCACCCTAGTCAGGCAAGTCCCAGCCTCTGCTACTGTCACGGAAGTACCGTGGTCCGCCACGGTAGTACCGCGCGGCCTCGCGGTAGTACCGCGCCCCTGGAGCGGTAGTACCGCGTGTCGCGGGCTGAACTTGTGGATAACGGTTGGATTTTTCCCATGACTATATAAGGGGCGTCTTCTACCTCTAGTTGACTACCTCTTCCACCTCTAAGCTCCATTGTTGCTCCAAGCTCCATTTTCGCTCGATCTCTCTCCCTAGCCAATCAAACTTGTTGATTTGCTCGGGATTGGGTGACAAGGGCCCAATCTACACTTTCACCATAGGATATTTGATTCCTCCCACTTATCCCTAGCGGATCTTGTTACTCTTGGGTGTTGAGCACCCTAGACGGTTGAGGTCACCTCGAAGCCATACTCCATTGTGGTGAAGCTTCGTGGTGTTGTTGGGAGCCTCCAAGTGTTGTGGAGATTGCCCCAATCTTGTTTGTAAAGGTCCGGTTGCCGCCTTCAAGGGCTCCAATAGTGGAATCACGGCATCTCGCATTGTGTGAGGGCGTGAGGAGATTACGGTGGCCCTAGTGGCTTCTTGGGGAGCATTGTGCCTCCACACCGCTCTAACGAAGACGTACTTCCCCTTAAAAGGAAGGAACTTCGGTAACACTCCTCGTCTCCACCGGCTCCACTCTTGGTTATCTTGTCCCTTTACTTTTGCAAGCTTACTTGAGTTATATCTATTGCTTGCTTGTGTGCTTATTGTCTTTGCATCATATAGGTTGTCCACGTAGTTGCACATCTAGACAACCTATTTCATTGCAAGTTTTTAATTGTTAAAGAAAAGTCTAAAAATTGTTAGTTGCCTATTCACCCCCCTCTAGTCAACCATATCGATCCTTTCAGGTTCAAAGATTATCGTGGAGCAAGTTCAAGAGTTTGGTTTCATGTGAAAAAATGTGATTTTTTGGTCAAGATTTTGCATGATTGATAGCCATCAGTGGCAGCCGACGAGCAGTTCAAGCCCGCATGCGCGAGCCGCCCATCGTCTTCCACACGTGATCCTGTTGCTTGATGATACTTGACATGAACTGAACTAGCTGGATGGAATTGTTTTTCTGCAATGTAATGTAAATGACTATGGTAAACAAAATGGGACACCATATTATTTTAGAGGTGGAGTTTGTGCTCCAGTTGAGTTCCAGCAGATTGTGGCTGCTGGTTGTTTCAAGTGAAGGTGGTCGGGCATTACTTGTGTAGGACTGAATGAATCTTGTATGTAAAGGAAACTGGATCAAATAGTCGTCAGTATTAAGATTTAAAATTACATTTTGAATCATTCTCTTGTGATTTTAGGCTGAACTCCAATACTAGCATCCACCACCCCAATGCCGACGTGTTCCCTCGGTCCTCTCTCGAGAAACCCAACAGTACAGGTTCTCCGGTGCGCCAAGTATTGCATGCGGTGATGCCTGCATCATGGCCCATTTGAGGAGATCTTGTGTATTCCACATAGAAGAAATATTGTCAGTTCATGAATATTCTCGGTAGGTAGGATGTTTTGGAGAGGAAAACATAAGTTTTTAAAAGAAGGAATGGTAAAAATGTAAGTCCGTTCAACTATATAAACCATAAAAGTACGATGGTGATGACATTGACAGTAAGGATAAGGATGAGAAAGAAAATTAAAAACTAAAACTAAAAGAACATCGAGTGATTATTTTTTGAGAAGTACAAACTCTCTAGTACCATAAGTACCATAAATTAAAAATTAAGAATTGCCTAAGTTCTGACTCAAGGGGACAAATTTGCAAAAAAAATCATAGCAGTAAAGGTTCGAAGGAAAAAAGCAACTTAACAAATGGAAAAAACGTCAATGGATTTATATTATGTTAATCACTGGTGTGCTCTTGTTTGTCAGTTCATGTGTGCTCTTGTTATCAGGTCGTGTGCCAACTTGTTATCAATTTTGTGTGTGTGTGTGTGAGTTGGTAAACCAAGTGTAGCTGCTGTAGAAAAAAGGCATGGGATGTGCTGCCCTCGGTTCTCTCTTGAAAAATCCAGCAGTGCGGGTTCTCTGGTGCGCCAAGTATTGCCGGCGGCGGTGCTTGCATCATGGCCCATTGAGTAGATGCAATTTTCCTGGTTTTCACAAACAATATGGATTTTAGTTCAGCTACAGAAACCACGTAGGTTTAGTGATAATGATACCATAAGTTCGGACAAGAAAACAAATAAGAATTAAAACAGAAAATTTTAAATTCTACAAGTTCAAGTGCTCATCCACACATGATAATTCAAGTTGGTAAAAGTTTAAAATGGTAAAAAGTTCAAGTTGCAAAAACAAGAGAAATCTGGAACATTCGTTGCAAAAAAAATTGACTTAAAAAAACACGCAAAAAAATTGGCAAAAAAATAACATTCAGTTCAACAATAAAAACCATGCAAGTTCGGGGCCAGGATACAGTACACTGTTGAAAACTTACGAGAAAAAAATTACCCAAAAAACAGAGCAAAATCTAATTAGTGAAAACACGCTTAGTACAAACCCATGCAAACATCAGTACAAGTATACTTTTTTGGAACCATTCAAAATTACTGTACAAAAATAGCTCAGTACAAACATACACATATATCAGTACGACTACTCTGTTTTTCACACGAGAAAACAATAGGATCCGTCATGCCGTATTCAAAATTACTCTTAAACGGTTGCGAAGTAAAGAAAACGTCCAACATGACTAAGTTTCGCATTTTCGATAGCTATCCAACGGTATATTATTTTCCCCATTTCGACAAACTTTTTAAAAAACCGCATTCGAAACCAATTTTAACCGTATTTAAATTCGTATTTAAACTGTAAAGAATTAGAAAAAACTTTCTATACGCAAAAGTTGCGCATTTTCCATAGCTTTCCAACACCATATCATTTGCGTCAATCCGACAAACCGTTTGCAAAAAACAGTGAAAAAACATTTCGCCCAGAATTTCACCGTTTTTCAAATTACCTTTAAATCATATAGAATTTGAAAAATAGTAGATATATGGAAGATGAGGATTTTCACAAGCTTTCGAACGCCTTCTCATTTGCTCAATTCTGAAAAACCATTTGAAAATTAAGTCCAAAATACGATTCGCGTTTTCGGTTTTCAAAAAAATGGTTTTTTCAAAACTGCTCTTAAATCATAATTTTTTTGTAAAAACAAATTATAGGATTGTAATGTGGATGTCAAGAGCTTTCCAACGATATATTACACGCCCCGTTTCGACAAAAAAATTTTGCAAAAAAATTGTAATAAAGAAAATGATTTTTAACAGCAACAGAAAGCATCAGTTCAACCGTTCGAATTTCATCAGTTCAACTGCTTGAATTCATCAGTTCAAGTAGGGTAACAGAATAATATTCTGTTACGCGTAACAGAATAGCCCAGATGTATATATATATATATATATGTGTGTGTGTGTGTGTGTATTTATATATAAAGCATGGAAAAATACATTTGAATATGTATTTCCTTTTCTCGAATCGTACTGGACAAGATCTAACTTGGTTCTTACCTCTCTAGAATCCAGATTGTTCTAGCCTCTTTTTATTAGAGTATCAGATAAGCATGTGGATAGATACTTCTAGAACACATGAGATGGTAGAGTTGGGTTTTCAATTAGAAGGTCACGTGGCAGTATCCTGTGAGTTAAAAACTATATCCAATGGATGATAATGCTCGGATTTGCCATCTCTTGACTATTGGATGAGCATATCAACGACTAATATTTGAAGCTATTGGCACACTATATAGTGGTATAGAAAATATGTTGATGAAAAATAAGCACATTGCAGATTCATTAGATTAATTCAAGGCACATGGAAAACCCATTTATCCAAACCAAGCATGATTAAGAACTAGGAAGTATAGCACTTGTATATGTTTCTCATGTATTAAGTGCAGTCAAATTTGATTTATTCCTCACATGGTATACAATAACAGAATACAGCCACAACAATTGAACATCGCATTGCAGAATTGAATCAAGCAGTTAACTAAACACCACAACAAATGAACCAAACATTAATTGAGCACCATATTGCACAATATAACATACCCTAATAGAATATCAAATAGTTAAGCAAACCAAGCATGCTTAATAACTTGGAAATATAGCAATTGTATTTGTTTCTCATGTATTTAGTACAACCAAATTCGATTTATTTCTCAAATGGTATACAATAACATAATGCACACACAACAATTGAACATTGCATTGCAGAATTGAACCAAATAGTTAACTAAATACCACAACAAATGAACCAAACGTTAACTGAGCACCATATTACACAATATAACATACTCCTAATAGAAGACCAGACAGTTAACCAAACCAAGCATGCTTGACAACTTGGAAAATTGCACCCTAAAGAATTGAACATCACATTTGCAGAATTGAACCAAACAGTTAACTAAACACCACATTGCACGACATATAGAACATACACACTAGACCAGAAGATTGCATGGTAAAAGTAGATAGCATAATTCACTAGAATTTTTTAAGGAAAGGTAGTAGCTAGCAAACTGAACATGGGTCCTTATAGTGAGCTAATAAGACAAGCTACTCATTGTCGGAGATATCGATGATGATTGGCTCCTTGGACATGGAAGAGGGTGAGGCCTCCGCATCATGGCTTCCCTCATTGCAGTGGTGAGTTGCCTGAGCTGCTCCGGGCACCAACCTGCTGGCTTTCGAGATGAGGTAAGCATGTGCACGCTGAGAAGACACCTCGTAGTCTTCGTCGAAGGCACCGACGGTGGCCTCGAGAAAACGCCACGAACTGTCATTTAAAGCAGCCAAACCCGCCACGGCTTCGACGCACGAGGAATCGACGGTGGCCTCGACGGCGAGGTGCTCCTCCAAGATTTGGGGGTCGGCACGAATGGCAGCCATCGCGACTTCATCCGCACGTGCGGCCGCGATTTGCTTCTCCGATGCCAAATGCTTCTTGAGATCCTGGCTATATTGCGTGCACCATGGCTTAGGGAAGCGCTTATTTGGTGGAGGGGTCGGTGATTTGGGTGGAAGGTGTTGCGCCGGTGGTCGGGGCATGTGGGATGTGGAAGGAGGAGGAGGATGGGGGTCGGGTGTGGATTACCTGCCTGAATAGGCAAGGCCGAGCAGCGTGAAGGAGGGTCGTCGGCGAGGAGGCGGTGCTGCAAGCAAGGAGTGAAGTTTTCAACTTGGAAAGGAAGGCGGAAACAGGGGAAATGTGGCTTTTGGTAAGGGAGAGGGGGCAGGGAGGTAGATATTTCCGCGGAAGCCGAAAATTTGGAATTGCTTCAGCGAAAAAACTGGCACGCAAAGTGTCATCAGACACGGTCCCTTATTTAGAGCGGGTTGTGGACTATAGTCGTCGCACCTTCTCGCGTAAGGTGTATGCGTACTATACTCCGACGGTGGTCCAAGATATTTTGCGTTGCATCTCACACGGGTGGTTATAATAAACTGTGTGGGATGTACTTGATTTTTCTTCTTGATTTGAATTACATAATGGGTTCACAGCGGAAATGGATGGTGTTTGAATTGCTAGACCTTTTATCTGTAGTGAACATGCAACTATATGTGTGTCGTAAAAGAATTGTAATTATTTAGGGTCCGTTTGGACATTTTATACATTAAATTGGTTTTCTAGTCATTTCAGGTGCACAATTCAAAATTAAACTACATGCACATGCTTCGTTGCACCAACATGGGTTGTAAAATCATATATGTGTCCATGGGTTTATGCTTATGTCCCATGCAACAAATGGGGATGAATTTCGAACACCACGACACCGTGGCTCTCCGGCAAACGTTGACGTACTTGCTTTTGTAGTTCTAGTAAATCCAAAAGTCGTCCAAAATTCATGAAACTTGGTATGCTATCATGTAGTGGCATCAACATGTTGTGGTAAAATTTTTGTCCCATTTGGGGCAGGTTTGGGTATAAGCTTCTCATAAACCAGAGCTTCTCACAACAAGTGTGATAGTTTTTGTAGGGAATGTTTGGACGAAACGATATCCGTTGCCTCTTCTCGATTTCAAATTTCTTCCTAGTGTCAACATAGAACAACAGGAGTGTTGTGTCAATTTTTAGGATTTTTCGGGGTTTGCTTTGCCATTTTTATACATTAACTGAGTTTTCTATGCGTTCATGTGCATAATTCAAATTTGAACTACATGCACATGCTCTAATGCATATAAATTAGTTGAAATTCAAATCTATGTCCTTGGTTGCATGCTTATAGGTCCCATGCAAGAAATGAGAATGAATGTCAAACACCCTGCCACCGTCACTCGATTGCAAACATTGAGATACCTGATTTTTTAATTCTAGTAAATCCAAAGCTCACCTGAAATTCATGAAACTTGGCATGCTGTCATGGAGCGGCATCAACATGCTGTGGTAAAGTTTTTGTCCCATTTGGGGCAGGTTTGGGGATATGCTTCTCACAAACCAGAGCTTCTCACAACAAGCCCGATGGTTTCGGTAGGGAACGTTTCACCTTTCTGGACGAAATGATATCCATTGCCTCTTCTCAATTCCATATTTTTCCTAGTGTCAACATAGAACACCAGGAGTGTTGTGTCAATTTTTGGGATTTTTGGGGGTTCGCTTGGACATTTTTATACATTAACTAAGTTTTCTATGCATTCATGTGCATAATTCAAATGTGAACTACAGGCACATGCTCTAATGCATATAAATTGGTTGAAAGTTCAAATCCGTGTCCTTGATTGCATGATTAGGTCCCATGCAAGAAATGGGAATGAATGTCAAACACCCTGCCACCGTCACTCGACCGCAAACATTGAGATACCTGGTTTTTAAATTCTAGTAAATGCAAAACTCGTCTGAAATTCATGAAACTTGGCATGCTATCATGGAGCGGCATCAACATGCCGTGGTAAAAGTTTTGTCCTATTTCGGGCAGGTTTGGGGATATGCTTCTCACAAACCAGAGCTTCTCACAACAAGCCTGATGGTTTCGGTAGGGAAAGACCCACCTTTGGGGACGAAATGATATCCATTGCCTCTTATCACTTTCAAAAAATTTCTCGTGTCAACATAGAACAACAGGAATGTTGTGTCAATTTTTGGGATTTTTCGGGGTTTGTTTGGACATTTTAATGCATTAATTGAGTTTTCAATGCATTTATGTGCATAATTCAAATTTGAACTACATGCACATGCTCTAATGCATATAAATTGGTTGAAAATTCAAATCTATGTCCTTGGTTGCATGCTTAGGTCCCATGAAGGAAATGGGAACGAATGTCAAACACCCTGCCACCATCACTCCGCCGCAGACATTGAGATTCCTTGTTTTTAAATTCTAGTAAATCCAAAACCCGTCTGAAATTCGTGAAACTTGGCATGCTATCATGGAGCGGCATCAACATGTCTGGTAATTTTTTTGTCCCATTTGGGGCAGGTTTGGGGATATGCTTCTCACAAACCAGAGCTTCTCACAACAAGCCTGATGGTTTCGGTAGGGAACGTCCCACCCTTGGGCACGAAACAATATCTGCTGCCTCTTATTGCTTTAAAAAAATTCTAGTGACAATAGAGAACAACATGAGTGTTGTGTCAACTTTTGGGATTTTTCGGGGTTCGTTTGGACATTTTTATGCATTAATTGAGTTTTCGATGCATTTATGTGCATAATTCAAATTTGAACTACATGCACATGCTCCAGTGCATATAAATTGGTTGGAAAATCAAATCCGTGTCCTTGGGTGCATGCTTAGGTCCCATGCAAGAAATGGGATTGAATTTCAAACACCAGGGCACCGTTGATTGCTGGCAAAACATTGAGATACTTTGTTTTTAAATTCTAGTAAATCCAAAACTCGTCTGAAATTCATGAAACTTGGCATGCTATCATGGAATGGCACCCGACATGCTGTAGTGTTTTTGGTGTCCATTTTGAGACAAGGTGCACTCGAATAACAACCAACAAAGGGATTTTGAAACAAATAGCTGCCACTTTAATATCTCAAATGTTTGTATAATTCAAATCGTGTGCGTTCTGTTAACCATTTATGTGACGCCATGTGTCTTGGTTTTAATGGCTATAGGAGGTGCCGTGCGAATAGTTGCTTGACTGAACGGGAGGCGTGCAAGCGCAGTCCAGTGCGCAGGCTGACTGAGAGGCTCACCGGGAAGCGTGCAAGCAGTTCAACGCAGGATTTGTGCATATCTTCAACGCAAATGGTTCAGATTGAATATGGTATGTGTCAGTGTCAAAACCGGCGGATTTCGGGTAGGGGGTCCCGAACTGTGCATCTAAGGCTAATGGTAACAGGAGGCTGGGGACACGATGTTTACCCAGGTTCGGGCCCTCTCGATGGAGGTAATACCTTACTTCCTGCTTGATTGATCTTGATGATATGAGTATTACAAGAGTTGATCTACCACGAGATCGTTGAGGCTAAACCCTAGAAGCTAGCCTATGATTATGATTGTTGTTGTCCTACGGACTAAACCCTCCGGTTTATATAGACATCGGAGGGGGCTAGGGTTACACAGAGTTGGTTACAGAGAAGGAGATCTACATATCTAAATCGCCAAGCTTGCCTTCCACACAAAGGAGAGTCCCATCCGGACACCGGACGAAGTCTTCAATGTTGTATCTTCATAGTCCAACAGTCCGGCCAAAGTATACAGTCCGGCTATCCGGATACCCCCTAATCCAGGACTCCCTTAGTAGCCCCTAAACCAAGCTTCAATGACGATGAGTCCGGCATGCAGATTGTCTTCAGCATTGCAAGGCGGGTTCCTCCTCCGAATACTCCATAGAAGATTTTGAACACGAGAATCGTGTCCGGCTCTGCAAAACAAATTCCACATACCATCGTAGAGAGAACAGTATTCCACAAATCAAATCTGCTGACAATTTTTGTAGAGTGACATCACGCCACGACCTGGTCATTATTCGAACCGTTTTCCCCCAACCAGCTACTGTGCATATTGCGAGGCGGTTTCCTTGGTACGTCTTGTCGAAGCAGAGATCGTGTCCCCTTATTGCGGGATTCTCATCAATACGGGCATGGGTAACCCAACCACTTTTGTTAATATGACTCCTTGATTTTAGGCAAGTTCCAAACGGTCACGCGGGGGACGCTTGATATTCACCCCGTTTATTAAGGGGCCAAGGTCTTATCCTTTCACACCCGCGCTCGATCCTCCCCTTCCCTCACCTCGAGTTCCAACACCCAAGGCTCAGGCTCAAACACTTCAGACCTTCAATCATGTCCGGATCCAACCTTCAAGGTCGGTGGATGGCCTCCTCTGTCATGGAGGAGGACGTCAAGAAGCTTAGGGAGGCCAGGTACCTGACCGCTGACATCCTGCATAGGCTGCCTACTCAAGGACAGGTCATCCCCACTCCCAAACCCAACGAGAGCGTCGTATTTGTTTCCCACTTCCTCCTAGGGCTAGGTTTCAGTCTGGATCCCTTTGTTAGAGGGCTCATGTTCTATTACGGGCTAGATTTCCATGATCTGGCTCCGGATTCCATCCTTCACATCTCGTCGTTTATCGTCGTGTGTGAAGCCTTCCTCCACGTGACCCCACACTTCGGCCTGTGGCTCAAGACCTTCAATGTGAAGCCGAAGATGATTGACGGTCGTCACGCAGAGTGCGGAGGTGCCAAAATAAGCAAAGGTGTCGATGCCCCATGGCCCAAGGGTTCCTTCCCAGAGGTGTTCGATTTATGGCAACGGGAGTGGTTCTATATCACAGCTCCCCGAGGCACAAAGTGGGCGGCTGCCCCTGCCTTCTACTCAGGCCCTCCACCTCAACTAGCGTCTTGGGGCAACAAGGGACTGCACCGGGGGCCTGCTAATGACGTATCGTCATTGCAGAGCCGGATTTGAGATCTTCTTGAGAGGGATATTAGCCTCGTCAAGATAATTCAAGTAATGCTAGTTCGTTAGATCCTGCCGTGCAAACATCGACCTCTACAGATGTGGGAGTTCAATCTAGAGGGACCATGAACTATTCAGCACTTCTTCGGCGTGACGCTCGAAGGGATGTATAAGTTGTTCTTCAGACCACGAATAAAGTGTCCGGACACCATCGAGGATGCGGGCCTGAACTGTAATCGTCTAGATACCCAAGTAAGTAACTCCGCAATCGAACACACCGTTTTGTGTTTATTATAGCTTTATTCTGAAAGCTACCTTTGGCCAGGACTGGCTAAGAAAAGTAGAGAGGATTAGGTGTTCGGCCCCTCTTCCCGAAGGCTCGCCAGATCCTTTATTGATCAGGATGCTCGAGGGCATGCCATATTAGGTACCATCAGGAGAGGACGACGAGAGGGATAGAGAAGCCGAAGGCAGGCTTCACGCATTGTACATCCAGACCGGGGGAATTGATATCTCCAATAAGGAGGATGATCGGGGAGGTGAATCTAACATCCCCCCCCCTCACGGGAAGAAAAGGGCTACCTCCGAAAACTTAGAATCCGAGTCTCCTAAACAGAGGAAGAAACCTTTGCTAGGGGGCCCTGCCCTGGAGGGCATCCTTACCGTGCATCGCCCACAAGAAGGCCAGCCCTCCAATGAGCCGTAAGTGAATCAAAAGCACTTTTAGCAAATATGTCCTGTTTTGGCCCTGAGTACAATAACCGAGACTTACTTCTTGCAGTCTGGCTCGGAGCCCTTCTCAACAGAGCTCATCTTTGGGGGACCTTCTTCCGGAGATGATGGAGAGCGAAACGTGTCCCCTTGCCTCCTTGCCCCATGGGGCGGACGACCTCGAGGTGTCGTCACAGAGGATTACTCCCGATCCGCATAGGCCAGAAGTTAATACTTCGGCTGCCCGAAGCCCGGAGTGTTCGACTCCCAAGGAGTAGGAAGAGTCCGGGCATGTCCGGCGCACAGCCGGACATACTGATGGGTCTTCTGGAGCAAGCGGCTATCCCCAAGGCGCATCATACCTTAATGGGCACGGTGTTTGCGAGGATTGTGTCCGTCAAAAGCGGACTGGATGAAGCCTTTACGAGCCTGCTCAAAGGCTTTGAGGTATATATAAAATATTATGTATATTTTCAGTTGTACCGCACATGCTAGGTGTGCTCTATGTAGATAGTAGCCCCTGAGACTCTGGTTGTCATCCAGAGGTGGCAAACAGAGGATCATAATTCCAGGTAAATAACCGTACATCTTTTATGTACAGGCGGCTAAGGGTCCGGCGGCTGACCGGACTACTGATTTTGTCGAACTAAAGTGGCAACTTGATGTGGCAGATGCCGACATCGCGCTTGTGAACAAGCGGTTTGACGAGGCCCATGGTAAGTATTTTTGGCTTTGTCAGCAAATATTAAGAGGAGCATGATGCTAGTATCGATAATACACTATGACTGCAGATGGAGCTGCTGCCGTGGAAACCTTGAGGGCGGAGCTTGCCCTAGCCAAGGAGCAAGCTAGGAGAAGTGATGCGGCTGCCCTAAGGGTGGCCGAAGAGTTGAGAGCCGAACAGACTGCTCATCGCCAGAGCAAAGAAAAAATAGCCAAGATGGCTATTGAGCTTAAAGATACCGCCGACCGTTATGAGCTCCTTGAAAAGGAAAATCAAATGAAAAGGGCTGACCTGAGTAAGGCCTTGGAAGCAGCGAAGGAGACTCGCTCTAAGATCAGAGCGGCAAAAGAGGAGCTTCGTCAAGCCGGAGATATCACGGCTGGGAAGCCCTTTCTGTTGTGGACAAGGTTCGGAGATCCGAAGTATGCCCCTCTGGATAAATTATGGAGTGCTGAGGACGCGTACCTGGACTTGGCCAAGAGTGCTACTGATGCGACTGAGTATTTCAAGGATCAGGGAGATCAACAGGCATAACGACTGTTCTGGTCGCAGTTCAGTGCTCCAAAGCGTCCGCTGCTGTTGAACGAACAAATGGCCGAGTGGGCCGAGCTCCATAGGTTATCCGGACTTGCCATGAGATCTGTAATGGATCATCTTTGGCCGAGGGGACCCAGGCCGGGCAGTTATTTTAGTTTAGTCACTACAAAAAAAATACACTTCCGTGATGATACGTGTTTGTCACAGTAGGTCGCGTTTTTTTGTCATGCATGTACATCCATGACAAATTTATGACATAATCAAGATAGTCATACCCGTGCTGTCATAGAAGTGTTCCATGACATTACCAAAATTATCATCATGGAAGTGTCCACTTCCATGATGATAAATCGCGCGTCACAGAAGTACTTTCGTCAAGGGTGACCGACACGTGGCATCCACCGTAACGGAACACCATTAAGCTATTGGGTCAGGTTTTGGATCCGATAACCCGTTAACAGCCCCGACCAATGGGAAATTTCCATGTGTAAAATTCTTATTGGCCAGACGAAACACGTGTCAGCTCGTCAGTGGGTCAGATAGGCGCCTATGATATGTCGACACGTGCCACGGCCCACCACTGGACCATTTAGCTTACAAAGCCGACCCGTTTGACTTGGTCAAAAGTTAACGGGCTGGCCTATGAAAAGCCTGTTAACGGTCTCTTCGCAAATAGCCCATTTTTCGGCCCATTAGGCACTAAAGGAAATCGGCCCAACAACGTCATGTGGCCCGTCGAATATAACACCAGCCCATTTCACTTTCGGCCCATGTATTGCCCATGACGTCTTTCGGCCCATATGAGGCCTACGTATCCTTCGGCCCTTTACAGGCCCAAAGTGACTCTAGCCCATAATGAACAGTAATTTTCTTTGTACCCGTTAACGGCCCGTGATTTACATGGGCCGTTTCCAGCCCATGTTAGCTTTCGGCCTATTGACGCCCATATGTTCTTGGGCTCCTTTTCGGCCCTCGATTACTTCCGGCCCGTTACTAGCCTGTTCCCCTAATGGGCCAAATTCGGCCCATGGCAAGAGTCGGCCCGTTACTGGCATGTTCAATTCGGCCCATGGCAAGTGTCGGCCCGTTACTGGCTTGTTACCCTAATGGGCCAAATTCGGCCCATGGCAAGAGTCGGCCCGTTTCTGGCCAGCCCGTCCTATATTCTGGCCCATTAACGACCCGTTATGCCTGTGATAGAATTAAGCTTTTGCAATCCTATGGCCTGTTAATGGCCCGTTACCGTGCTGGGCCGATACCAATTACGCCCGATTACGGCCCATGTAGACCCATTTATCCGACGGCCCGAGGCCCATTTATCAACGGCCCGAGGCCCACCGATTACATGCCCATTTATCGATGGCCCGTAGGAGACCCATTGATCCTAGGGCCCGTATATGGCCCTTGGGTAGTTGCGACCACTAGCAAACCAGGGAAAAAGAAGACTAGGAAATAAATAAGGCCCAAACTAACGCTAGGCTATTAAGGCAATTACACAAATTACATCTGCTCAGCATCAAAGATCGCCACCAGTGCAAATATAGGGAACACCCTACACTATACAAAATGGCTTGCTGTTTTCTTCAGCCGATGGCTGCACATTAAGAATAAATTTTGTATCGCACCAAAACAAATTAAAACTATATAACAAAAGGAAAGTTGGCATAAAAATTAACAGTCTAGCAGATAAATGCACCACCAGAAGTTCAGAAGCTCGGTTCATTTGACCTAACTATTACGTTTTCATGCTGTATTGTCCGATGGAACACCATAACCCTCGCCTTCAATTCCCCTAGGCTCCTGAACAACATAGCAAATGCCTGATAGTCTAGTTTCAAAACCATGCATATCTTGACGACATTGAGCAATGTTTCTCCTTGTTTCACAAAGGCCTCTGTTAGGGAATAGACTTGTGTCTGGAGCGCAGATACAACATTGCTTTGAGCTTGCATATCTTGTCCATGAGGCAGTTTGGACGATATTGCCTTAACAACCAACCCAGAATTACGCATGAATGTGCTTTTGGCACTGTTAGTGGACAGGTACTAACCCACTGTAGGAAGAGCTGACATTGCGGTTATAGTTGCCTCGCCACCTTCACAAGGTGGTGGTTCCACCATTTTTTCCATAGCTCGCTGAAAAGTTGAGGTTTTACATTAGTAGTACCAGAACAGAAGATATTAAGGAGGCAGCAAAACCAAACAAAATAGCTTTGGTCTATATACATAACTTATTCTGGTGAACCCATGTAAAATATTAGTTGTATTTTATTGCAAAGTACATAATAAAACCAGGTTCCAAACATATGACCATGTACCATCGCTAATGTATTGTCTATTTCTTCACATTGTATTGAGGGCTAAGGATAAAGAGACGAAGTTTATAATATGGTAAGCATAATATGACATCATTCATATCACAAAACAACCGAGAACAGACAAACAAGCAATTGTAACATTGTGTGGGCAAGTCCAGCACGGAACTAGATTACGTGTCAAGATCAAAGGAACATCACTCCTCCCTTTTAAACCTTGTAAGGTGCAATGATATTGCTAAGACAATTGTGTATAAAATTGAAAAGAGTAATAGACATTGGCTGCAAACCATGCAGTTCAGGGCACAAGTTAGAGTAAGTAGTAGTTAAAAGGCATGAGGATTAAGGACTTACAACAGCGGCTTTGACTGGTGTAGTCATGCCCTTCTTCTTGCTGGTGTGACAGTCCTTGAAGATTTCCACAACATTTGGTTCAGGTACTTTTTGGTCCTTGCGAGCTTTCCTCTGCATTTCGAACAAGTCAATATAGATCTGATAATATGGTACAGCGAAAAGAGTGAAACGGCAGCTAATTACAAGATCCTCGCAGTGAGCAATATAGCTACGAGATCCTGTCGTCTGTTGGAATTTCACTTTCGTATGGTTGGCCTTGTTCTTTGAACAGTTCACCTACAAGAAGATAGATTTGTGTGGCACATGCGTTAATAGGACTTCAACATGTGATCTGATCACATATATATAATGTACCTGATACTTCGGATCAGACCAATGTTTAACAAGGCCCCTCCAGTCTTCATCCGATATATTTTCCACTGGAGATGTTTGTGAAAGTTCACTGTTAGCCTTGCCTTCAAAGTGAGTTTTCCTCAAGTTATACCGATACTGTCGCAGAGTAGACTTGAAAACATGGGTGCAAGCTTGTCTGGTTGCATCATCTTGGCTATCCAACTTGAACCTCATCTGTTGAAAATTATGGGAGTCTCATTATCAGCAACCTATAAAGTATGGGACAGAGCAAGACGATATTACTAGTTTCCATACATAACCATACTTACAGATAAATGGTCGAGGAAGGTGTTGAACTGGGTTTCATCTTTGTCATTCCTGTACTGAATCCATGTTGGGAGGATACGTACATGACACCTAACGGCAACCGCTGCCTCTGATACTAACTTGGCTGACTCTGTAGCATCACGTGGCCTTTTTAAACCTAGCTCAAAATGGATCTCCATTCTTCCTCGTCTAGATTTAGTTAACCTATCGAGCATTATCCCTAATGTTTGTTTCCTCTTGCGCCTAGGTGCTAGTCCAACAACAAACATAGGAAGTGTTAGTGTACATCAAACTGTGAGACTACATATAAAGAAGCATGCAACTATAACTTGACTCCAACAACTACCTTCTTGCTGTTGAAGCTCACAAGGTTCATCTGATATTGCCAACTCGTCTTGTGTCAAGAGTTCTTGGGAAGTAGTGTCAGGTGGCAAGGGAGCTTGGGAACATGCTGCTAGCTCAGTTGACGCACGAGTATGTCGTGCAGCTGGTAGTACTATGGTAGGTCTTGCAAGAACTAGGGCTGTCTCTGCTTGTTTGGTGGCAGCTATTTGTTTCTGTTTGGTTTTTTTGCAGTTTGTGTAGCATGGGATGCCGTGTTTGTAGAATTTTCCGCTGGACTTTCACCTTCTATTGCACCATCAGTACCAACAGAATCTGAAGGATTCATCCGCTTCTCATTCCCTGCCATCATCTGTTTCTTCCTCTTTCTCTATGCCATGTTAAGTCAAGCCGACAAGAAAAATGAATAAAATTTAGTTCTTCAGAACAAATTGATGCGTGATGCAGACGAATAAAACTTTGATGTTAGACAACCACATGATAGGAGGATGTAATATGTATGAAAAACAGGACGGAAGAGATAACAAGAACTATGATGTGTAAACTAAGAAGAAGACATTTCACCAAATTAGAAGCAATGCAATGGAAGGTAGACACCATATGAAAGATGCTACAAATATCGCTCTGCCAAGTTAATAGTGTCTCAGCATAAATGGCGTTTAAACAAATGTGAAGTAGTACAAGAAATAAATCATATGCAAGATGCAAACAACATCACACTACCATGTTAGAGGTCTCTCGTCATTAGTGCCATTGCATATTCACAGCATTGCATATTCACAGCTTATGATGTGTAAACTAAGGAGAAGGCATTTCAACAAATTAGAAGCAATGAAAGCTAGACACCATATGAAAGATGCAAATAATATCACTCTACCAAGTTAAAACTGTCTCGTCATAAGTGCCATTTCAACAAATTAGTAGTACAAGCTAGAAAAAAATGTGAGATGTAACCTATATCACACTCCGAAGTCAAACGTGTCTTATGATAAGTGATTGTTGCAGGTTACACAACAATAGTAATTTGATGTAAGAACATGGTGTGATAGACAGATGTATGTCCTAGAAACAGGAATATGTGTCTTATTCAAGTATAATGTGTAAAGTAAGCAGATGGAATTCAACAAAATTAGAAGCAATACAAGCTAGACATCACACATAACATGCAACCACATATAACAATGCCAAGTTAGAGGGAGCACCAGTGATGCTGCACTAGGGGAGACATGCTCATCATAAACACATCTTTGTTGAGTGTCTATGCATGTGTTGTCTTGGAAATCATCTTGGGGGTGTGGAAGAGTAGAAACTGTAGAGGCCCTCCGTTTGGAAGGAGCACCTTTATCCGCTGCCTTGCTAACTTCCTTCCGCTTTATTGATTTTGAATTGTCAAGT
Source organism: Triticum aestivum (assembly GCF_018294505.1). Classification (NCBI taxonomy): domain Eukaryota; kingdom Viridiplantae; phylum Streptophyta; class Magnoliopsida; order Poales; family Poaceae; genus Triticum; species Triticum aestivum. The sequence goes on along the minus strand of NC_057804.1, from coordinate 485,191,471 downwards.
AAAACCGACAAGAAAAAGCAATAAAATTCTCTCTTCAGAACTCATTAATGCATGATACTGACAATCACTACTTTGATGTAAGGCAAACACATGATACCACCAAATAACAGGACGGCATGGCATGTTCACAACTGTTTGTGTAAACTAAGAAGAAACCATTCCAGCAAATAAGAACTAATGCAAGGTAGACACCACATGAAAGATGCAACCAATGGCCCTGTTGGGATACTCTAACACAGTTAGAGTTAGAGTTATTTTTTAACCCACTCTAACCCAAATAAACACCTCTCCACCGGGATAGTTGGGTTAGATGAAACTAACCCACTCTAACCATCCCTGTTTGGATTCTTTTGGGTTATTTGAGCCCCCAACTAACCCAAACTAGCCCTAACCCCATGATCCAAATAGGGCCAATATGACTGCCAAGTTAAAAGCGTCCCATCATAAATGGAATTTCAACAAATTAGAAGCAGCGCATGCTATAAATCATATGAAAGATGCAACTAATATCGCACTGCATATACTAAAGGTGTCTCGTCATATTGATTGATGCGGGATACAAAAAAACAATAGTTTTATGTAAGGACATGCTTAATAGACAGATGTACTATGTACTAAATATAGGAAGGCATGTCACATTAACAGGTATAATGTCACATTTACAGGAGTATAAGCTAAGCAGACTAGCACATGCAGTTTAACCAGATTGGAAGATTTACAATCTAGACACCATATGCAACATGCAACCACATATCACGCTGCCAAGTTAGAGCAAGCACCTGCAATGCTAGTGTAGGAGAAATGCTATAATCAACTATAGAGCTATGTTCACTATCTTCATATAGCATTTCTGTTTCTTGAGAATCATGTCGGGAGGCTGGCGCTGCATTCTTTAAATGAGGAGTAGTCCCCTTGCCTGCCTGCCTCGTCATAAGTGATTGATGAGGGATCCACAAGAACATTAGTTTGATGTAAGAACATGGTTAATACACAGTTGTACTAGTATGTACCAAAAACAGAAAGTCATGTCATATTCAAAGGTATAATGTGTAAGCTAAGCAGATGCAATTTAACCAAATTGGAAGCAATACAAGCTAGACATCCGGCTGGAGTGGTGAACATGATCATCTAGGACCTGAGAGCCTGGTGGGAGGCGGGCTGCTTCGCCACCTTCGTGGCTTTTTAGTTGGCTTCCAAGTGATGCATGTCTTTGTTGGGCTTGTCACTGGCTCGGCCAGTGCCCTGACTAGCTATTTTTCTTCTGGTTCTCACGGGATGGTGGTTCATGTAAAAAATATCTCTCCTTATCTTAATAAAGACCGACTTCGGCCTTTCGAATACAAGCTAGACACCAACATGCAACCACATATGACACCGTGAAGTTAAAGCAAGCACCTGGGATGGTGGTTCATTGCGAGCGAGGTCATCAACTACAGAGCTACGTTTACCGTCTCCATCTGCTGACACTGCACCCTTTATAGCATTGTAACATGTCTTGCCTACCCGTATACCAAGCTGGAGCGACTTCTCTCTTTTCTTTGCTGCTTCTCTTTCGGCAAGAGAGTCTGAAATACCCTTGCATAAAAACACAATAGTGAGAGTATGGGTGAAGTGTGTGCAGAACTAGTGCACTGTAAAAGTAGCAGATAGCAGGTGGCTTAAAAATAAATGACAGGAGACATATGATAGCTCTACAACATTGCATGGCAAACAAAATTAGATTCTACTCCGTATGATTTTGTAATATATGAGCACAGGAAATGCAGGTACTCCTCCAGCACACCACCACATGTGGTCATATCTAAGATAACAGTCGACTGAAAATAAATAGACTAGTCGATTTTTTTAATGAACCGTCCAATCTATAAGGAACGGGCAGATGGCCTTCGTCTACCTCCCGCCAGTCACTGTTGACGATCTTTCACGAACCGCCAGCGACCACCGGCCCAGACCCGTACCTGCGCCGCCCCGCCTTCCCATCGACCTCACACCACCGCCGTGCTTGGCAGCGCCCCCAAGCCATCCCTTCAATCCCGGCCGACCTCCAGATCGGGCGCCAGTAGCTCTAGGCCGCACACACCCCTAAGATAAACACCAAGATGCTGCTTCTCCGGCGTAATAGTAGTACTAGCGCCTGTTACGCCGGGGAATGCTTCCGTTAATTGGGAATCAACTGGCCAGAAATTGAAATTCAGGGGGGCGGCGGACCTCTAGCTAAGGTGAAATAGTATATGAGGAGAAACCTTGTGCATCGCGAGTTACTAGGAAAACCTAGTATCAAGAAGAAGCGGTCAACCAGTGTCTTCTGTGGGATGAATACCGTGCAAGCAGAGACGTAAGATTTGCACGAATAAGGGAAGAGGAGTACCTTCTTCGGTTGTCGGTGTGGTCACCTCCACATGTCACGCCGATCTTCTTCTTTTTACTGGGGAAACCGATGTTCTGGAGGGTGCAGGCTTGGATGAACCCATGGCCAAATTGTTGACTGTGTTGCCGCGGCTGTATGTCAGCGGAGGGGAAGCAGATCCAAGGCGGCGAAGGACGGCGTAGCAGGAATAGCTCCGGTGTGGCGGAGGGTGGCGAAGTTGGAGTGGCAGCGGTGAGGTGCAGGATGGCATAGTTGAACTGGCTCGGGTACGGATGGCTCGGCCTCGGCTTCAACTACTAGCCGTGGAGGGCATTGCGGTTGAGGTTGTGGTGGATAACGACGTCGGGATATCGGCTCCAGCGTGATGGAGGAGGGCGGCGGTTGATGGGTGGGATGGGGTGGCGGACGGAGGACGCTGGGGTTTCACGGCTGGTGGAGAGGTGGTTTTGGCGCCCACGGAGTACGAATGGGAAATTGGACGGGTGGGGGGAACCATGTTTTGGTCTGGGACGCGCTTATTTTTGGCTTTTTTGAACAGAAGATGGGACACGCTTGTTTGAAATTTGGGGAAAGTACAAACTTTGCCCCCCTCTTAAATTTCGGACCTACTGCGGGTCGGGGGTAGGATGGTAATCCTAGGTGTCCCAAATAATGGGCGGGAGCGATTTCGGCCGCGCATATGTGTGCTTAGGCGGCCATTGTGTATGAATGTTTTTCGGAGGCGGTTGCGTGGCGTCTAGATGAAGCTACAAACCTACCCCGGTTTAGACCTTTGGACGTCGGGCCAGTAGGTGTCACAGGTCGGAGTTATTAGAAAAGTAATTTCCTTGTACTACCAAACATTGGTCTCACGCGGTTTCGGGCGAGTAGAGGCTCTTTTGGCGCTTTGTTCGAAATTTTGAAACACAAGCATTAAGGTTTAGAGTACTCTTGAACTATGAGGATTGACCGAAATAGACAACGTTATATTTGACCTTGTATGTTTGAAAATCTCATTAAATTATCCGCTTCCTTTTGAATTTTGACACTTGAAAATCCTATAACTACGATTATTTTGGAATGGAGGAGCTAAATTTGAATATATTTTGTACACGACTACATATGCTATTATGTACAAAATCAGAGCAAAGATTGGTACCCCCATAGTTTAGGTATGGTTTACAAATGCCATGATATCAAATTCAAATAATTGAATGGACTTCATGTTGAATTCGATTTTTTAAACCACCTTAGGTTGAATTCAAATGTATACTAGTTCATAGGTAGCTATTTATAAATGTCCATTGTGTAACTTTCGTATGTATAATGTGCTTTACACACACAACATGAACTATACTCACGTTTATATTTGATTGCTACAGCGATGCATTGTCTGGAGTTCAAAATACTAACTATGTGGATCAATTGTGTCAAATAATAACATAGACATGCGATGTTCGTGTGGAGACGCACGGCGGTCAGCTTCTCCCACGGTACGCGCATTCTAGACTGAGGCCCCGTTCATGTCGGTGTAGCGCTGAATATTAGCTGATAGACGCTGTTAATCTCACTGTTTGCCGAAGTAGTTTACTATCAATATGCTCTGCTTAAGAAGCTTCCTTGCCCTGTTCTGCACTCAATCTGCTTAGCTGAGATGGCATGCCAAGGCCGATTAGTTGCTAAAATATCCTGCCATATATTTTTGTGACATAGATTGCCATGGTCTAGTAGCCAATCTCTTAGGTGAAATAGCTCTACACCATTTTATACTCGATTTTTGTTGTTGCGATGGCCTTCGATAGTTCGATGGTTGTGTGCTCGGGCTCATTGACTGCTGAAACAGCCTGCCATAATTTAGCACTCAAATCTGTTTGCTGAATTAGCTTTACATATATTTTGTTACTTAGATTTGCTCGTCCAAATATCTTGCCATAGCTTTAGACATCGACCTAGGTATTTTTTTCTAGACTTCATAAAAAAACATATATGTTTTTCCTGTAATATCTAGTAGAAGAACTAATTTGTATGTCTAACAGATGGACATGACTTGGATAACTTTTGCTCAAAGATTCTCCGCTGCATATGTCGAGGGGGTTGAAAACTTCATGAACTTTATCAGAGCTGAGTACGGTGGTCCGAAATCATATGTGCTCTACTCGTGTAGCAGTTGTATGAATTCAGTTACAAGACCCCAGTCAACTGTGCAAAATCATCTACACTTGTATGGGATGTCGGTCACATATACTAGGTGGGTTCATCATGGTGAAGCTATGAACGTCAATGTTATTGACTACGTGGAAGCAGCAGATCACCATCTTGATCTTCCTGAAGCTCAGGTGGAAGAGGAGGAGGAGGTGGTGCTGGCAGAGCCAGTGAGTTTGACCAACATTGAAACAATGCTACGAAATGCTCGTGCATTCCGTGAACTTTCACCTGCAGAAGAAAAATGGTGGGCCCGCATGTTGGAACAATGCAACGTTGTTGTCACCCCAGGAAATAAGCTGTCAGTATTCTTAGCTATGGTCACCTTTCTTCAGGTGAAGACATCTGAGCGGATGACCAACAAATCATTCGATGCGATGTTGGTTGCTTTCCGCAAATCTTTCCTAGATGTGTCTGAGCTGCCGCACACCTACAATAAACTGAGGAATTTCCTTCGTGCAGTTGGAATTGGATATGATATGATCCATGTTTGTAAGAATAATTGTGTTCTGTTCCGGAAGGATTATGCCAACTTAAGTGAATGCCCGAAATGCAAAACATCAAGATGGAAAGATGGCGATGCTGTGAAGAGGGTTCCTCATAATGTTCTAAGACATTTTCCAATTACACCAAGATTGCAGAGGTTGTTTCATGATGCTGAAACAAGAGAGGATGTACTATGGCATTCTAGGAACCAGGAGTACAGAGATCAGAATGTAATGAGCCATCCATCTCATGGTAGTGAGTGGAAAAGCTTCAATGATAAACACAAAGAGTTTGCTGCTGACCCGAGAAACATTAGACTTGGCTTAGCTTCAGATGGATTTAACCCATTTGGCCACCAGAGCGCCACATATAGCATGTGGCCAGTGCTTGTTATCCCTTACAACATGCCTCCAATGTCTGCACCAAAGAATCAAACTACATGATGGCCTTGCTCATCCCAGGTCCAAAAAGTCCTGGAAAGGTTTTTGATTTGTTCATGGAGCCTCTTGTGGAGGAACTTCAACAGCTATGGAAGGGTGTTCTCACTTGAGACCTATATAGCAGCCCACCAGCTGATTTCTTTCTGCGTGCTGTTGTAATTTGGTGCATCCATGATTATCCGGCTTTGGGCACTATGTCAGGGCGAACGACACATGGTTACAATGCATGTGTTCGCTGTGATAGGAATCCACTTTCATACGCAATACTTAGCAAGATCTGTTACATTGGACACCGCCGTTTCCTTGCCAAGGACAAGCCGCATCCTAGAAAATACTGAAGACATGTGTTCAATGCAAAGCATGAAAGCCGTGATGCGCCAAAGAGGCTCACCGCCGATGAGTTGCAAGTGGAATTAGAGAAGGTCAGGCATATTACACCAGGAAACCATCCTGGTAATGGTACTGGGAAAAGGAAGCATGGCATGGTAGAAGAGAGATTATTGTTTACCCGCAGGTCCACTTTGTGGGACTTAGAGTATTGGAAAGATTTGGATCTGTGGCATAATCTTGATGTGATGCACATCGAGAAAAATATATGTGACAGCATTATCGGCACACTTCTTAACATTGAAGGCAGGACGAAAGATACCTTAAAATCTAGGATTGATTTGACACACCTGGGTATCAGAAAGGATTTGCAGGTGCAAGATGAAGGTAAACCACGGGATATGGCACCAGCTGTGTACGTCTTGGACAAGGTAAAAAGAAAAGAATTCTGTGAGGTCCTGTCACGTGTGAGATTCGCACATGGATTTGCTTCCAACCCTGAAAGGAGAGTCAGTGCAGATGGAAACAAGGTACAAGGGTTGAAAACTCATGACTGCCGCGTCCTACTTCAAAGGGTTTTACCTGTTATCCTTAGAGGATTGGGCCGCCCTGACTTATACAGAACAATTGCAGAGTTGGGATAATTCTTCAGGGAACTATGCAGTAGAAATATCAGGATAGATGCTTTGGAGCATCTTAGAGACAAGATACCAACTATCCTATGCGACCTTGAGAACATATATCCTCCAGCCTTCTTAGATGTGATGGTGCATTTGGCTGTTCATCTACCTGATGAGGCACTACTTAGAGGTCCAGTACAGTATGGCTGGATGTACCCTATTGAAAGGCGGCTAGGCACTTTCAAGGGCTATGTTAGGAATAGAGCTAGACCTGAGGGTTCCATTGCAGAGGCCTACATTGCTACAGAAGCGTTGGCATTCTGCTCAAAATACATTGAAACAGCTGATCAGCTTAGCAAAGAGGTGGGTGAAGACAATCCCGGGCTCAATGTTTTTGATTATTCTGTTCGAGTTACAGGGAAGAGTCAACAAGAGGACAAACCTAAAGATTTGGACAAAATGGTTTGGTATGTGTTGAATAACTGTCCTGAGATACTACTTTATATCAAGTAAGTGCAGTACTGCAGCTTATACATCGTAATCTACTAAACTTGCATCACATTCTTATATATTTAGATGTTTGACGCAATCACTATGTTGTGCAGCATGTACAAAGAGGTGTTACTACCGCAAAATCCAAGAAACATTGACAAACTGGTTATGGCAAGATTTGCGAAATGGTTCAAGGACCATGTAAGCTTTTGAAGTGCACTGTCAGGTTTTTAATATATTGAGTACATAAGATGATCAGCTTGTCTATTTTCTAACCATAGGTTAAGAAGATGCGGGAGGATGGGCAGGCAGTTGATGATGCCCTTTACTCACTAGCAATGGGTCCTGATACTCGGGTAAGACATTATGAATCTTGCGTTGTTGGAGATGTGTGCTACAACACCCTTGCACGAGACGAAGGCAGGAAGACACAAAACAGTGCCATCATGAGCACGGATACGTATGACAAAGAGACAACTGAAATGTATGCTAACATAACAGACATTGTTCAGTTGCAGTATATCTCCAGTTTCGAGGATCATCAGTGTGTAGTTCTGTTATGCTGTCATTGGTATAACCTGTTTACTAGGATCGCAAAACCCAGAGCTGATGATTATTTCAAATCCATCAATGTCAAGGCGGCGTACCAGCCCAACGAGCCTTTTATTTTGGCAAATCAAGCAACACATGTATTTTTCTTGGAAGACACATTTGCACGTAGCGATGACTGGAGAGTATTGCAAAGGTTTGAGCAGAGGAATTCGTTTAATGAAGTTGCACAACAAGATGATGCTTACACTGCTCCTGATGTACAAGATAACACAAATGTTCCTAATATCTTTGAGAACCATCACGTCAATGACGCCGGCGAAAAGATTGCCTGTCGTGCTGTGGGCATACAAGAGTTGATCAAGAAGAAGTCAACGTTCGAGGACGTTGAGGACGAATAAGAAGATGACACCATGGGGAATTATGATTCAGATTGATACACATGGCGAAGATGTTGACGCTGCTACTGCGGATGATGATTACATTGCTTTTGTGGTATTTTCCTGTCAGAAGATGTTTTTTATCTACTATGTGAAATTGTGTTTGCTATGACAACTGAAACCTGATGAACATGTTGTTTAGTATTTTGCTGTGAGAGCATCACTTGTTATGTATGATGATTTGTGTTTCCGTTAATAGAAATCATTAGATGTTCACAACACTATGCCCAGCCTGCTACACAGGTTTCATTCATTACTAGTTTCAGCAAAGTGCTCATGTCGTAGCCACCGAATACATCATGAGTGCTACATACACTGCAAATAAAGAGACAATCATCCTACAAAGCACATCGATTTTGCCCATTATCTTCACAAGCTCTTTCATCTCCTCATTGCTGTCAAGGCCGTTCAACAGCTGTTGCTTGTCCATGATCAGAGGAACTACGTCTTTAACCTTCTGCTCTGCATCTTCCTCTTCTGCCGTTCCTTCAGTTACTTGTCCAACACCCCAACCTGCTGGTATTGGGATTCATCGGCTAACCAAATAATCAGCGTAGTTGCATTCCCCCACATCAGCAACTTCCCAGAAATACAAATCACACGAATCTTCCCTTTTCTACACGAATCAAATTGGAAGATCATCAACCAAACTATTAAAAAAATCAGCAATTGAAAGCAGTAGAACAACACTTAAACATATTATTACCCCATGATTTGGGATTTGTAGAAGACTCGGCCAGGGTTGCGGATTGTGGTTGAGACGCAACGGATGACTCTGCGTGATTTGCAGCAAAGGCACCACACCAACAACAGCAGGTTGCGATGAGCAATCGGCTGCGGTGTGCGTGCCGGCGAGGGTGTGATGAGACCCACAGGCGATGGTACGGGTGGTGACTTGGCGCATATCTGGTTGTTGCCTGCTGAAGAGCAGGTGGACAAGCAGCCAGCGGACATGGTTGCTGCGGCTAGAGCTTCTGATGCTAGGCAGAGTAAGTAGAGAAGAGGAGAAGCGAACATTGGATATGTCAGTTTCATTAATTGTAGAGTAGCATAGCACCATATATAGTCATAGTCTAGGTTTGGATTCGAACCAGCTACAGGAGCAAATCTTTCTTTTTTCTAAAACTCGGCAATGTCTCTTTACTGGTACACTAGCTTATTCTATACTCCTTCCCAAGTCTTTGATTTTCTTTCCCTTTTTTTGTCAGGAAGGAAGGTGGAAAAATTTGAGAGTTCCTCGGACTCGAACCCAAGACCTCTTGGTTGAAAACCAAGGGTGCTAGTCACTTATGTGCCGAACGTTCCCTGTGAGGAGGACGACAGATGAACACATTTTCCTCGCAGTTTTCTTCCTATATATAAAAAAGTATGCTACTTGGTGTCTGCTTAGTCAAAAAACGATTGTGCCAACCTTGACCATTCGATTGACATTCAACGTCTATCGCGTTTCTTCAGTCTCTTCTTCCTCGAGCCACCAAAGCTAAACCAGCGCCGGCGGGACCGCCTGCTCCCGCCTCCCACGGCTGGCTGTGATCTTCCCCGGCTCCTGTTCGTTCCCGTCCGAGGCCTCACCATCGTCCTCCGCGCTCACCGCGGCGCCGCCCTCCAGTGTTGTCAACATGGTCAACCACCGAGAGGAATAAGGAGATGACTGTACATGGTGAGGATGACAGTAGGGACCCAGCAGCGCGCGCAGTAATTTTGTTTTTTCGGGATGGAGAAGGGTATCAACTGGGTTGTGCGGGACCCGTGGCCCGTCTAGCCCAGGCTTTTATTTCATATGTTTAGCACATGACCAGCCCAGTTTGTTTTTTTCCTTTCTGAAAAATGGCTAGCCAGCTATTTTATTTTTTGCAGAATAACCAACATAGGCCTACTTGCTTTTCTACGCCCTGTTGGGCCGGAAATTTTTCAAGACGAGGAGGGATGCATTTTGCCTAGAAAATGGGCTATAAGTAATAAAAAATGGGCTATAAGTAATAATAAATGGGCTATAAGTAATAATAAATGGGCTGTAGAATGAAAAAATACAGCAAACATGCAATTAGTTCCCAAATACTGTTTTCTTTCGGATTTTGATATTTTAAATTTCATTGTTTTTGTGCGGGTAAAATTTCATTGAATTTAAATTAAGGTATATTTAGATTTAAAATTAATTTGAATCCGGCTAGAAATTTCGGGCTGTATGCTGTTTGGGACAGATTTGGAGGCTGACTTGTGGGTCTACTAGGTTGACGTGTACTTTGGCTTTGTCAACTTAGTCCACAAACGATTCTAGCAGCAGTGACCGTTGGATGTTAATCCAATGGCCGTGCTGCTTCTTCAATATCTTATCTTCTTGCTCCAGCCGCCCAAACCAGCTCCGGTGGGACTGCCTGCTCCCGCCTCCCGTGGCCGGCTGTGCTGCCGCAGAGGCTGCACCGCCCCACCCTACTTCATTGCCGGCCAGACCATTCCTCTACTCACCCACACCTCCTGTTATTTTCTGGCGACGGCAGCCGGACCAGTAAACCCTCGTACTCCCCACCACGTGGGCAACCATTGCCTTGTCTTCCCCGGCTTCGTGTCGTTCCCTTCCTAGGCCTCACCGTCGTCCACCGCCATGGTGCTCTCGGCGCGGCCTGGTCAACATGGTCAACGAACGACATCCATCGGCCGTGGATTGTACGCGCAAAATAATGATTCCTCCACCTGACAGCTGGGACCCACCAGAAGGGCCTCTGTATTTTGCGAAAAAAACGTCCCCCCCACTGACATGTCGGACCCACCAGTTATATCTTCGCACGCAAGGAAGTGCCTCCTTATTACACACAAAAAAATGAATACCCACCCTGCTAGATGGGACCCACCATAGTGGGAGGATGACTTGTGGGCCAACTAAGTTGACAGGGACGGAGGCTTTGTCAACTTAGTCAATATGAACGATTCTAGCTCCAGTGACCGTACGATGTCCATCTAACAGCCATAGTGCTTCTTCAACCTCTGGTCTTCTTGCTCCAGCCGCCCAAAGCAGCGCCGGTCGTGCCGCGTGCTCCTGCCTCTCGTGGCCCACTGTGATGCCGCGGAGGCCTCACCACCCCCTACTACTCCCACCGCTGGCCCAGGGTATCCCTCTACTCACCCACACCCCCTGTTATTCTGTGGCGACGGCAGCCTCACACCGCAGCCGAACCAGTGAACCCTCGTACTCCTCTCCGCGCGGGTTTCCACTGTTGCGTCTTCCCCGGCTCCGCGTCGTCCCCTTCCTAGGCCTCGTTGTCGTCCAGACCACCGCCCTGGTGCTCTCGGCGCGGCGTGGTCAACATGGTCAACGACCGACTTCCATCGTAAGAGTACTGTACGTGGAGAGGCTGAGAGCTGGGTCCAGGCGGCCGCAAGGAAGTGCCTCCTTATTTTGCGAAAATAATTATTACTCCACCTGACAGCCGGGACCCACTGAACGGGCCACCTTATTTCGCGAAAAAACGTTTCCCCCTGACTGCTGGGACACTCCGGACGGGCCAGCGCATTTCGCGAAAAAACATTCCCCGCGCTGTCTGCTCAGACCCACCGGAATGCCTCCTTATTATGCACAAAAAATGAATACTCCCCTTGCTAGCTGGGACCCACCATGGTGGGAGGCTGACTTGTGGCCCTACTAAGTTAACTGGGACGGGGGCCTTTGTCAACTTTAGTCAATATGAACGATTCTAGCACCAGTGACCGTACGATGTCCATCCAACAGCCGTAGTGCTTCTTCAACCTCTAGTCTTCTCGCTACAGCCGCCCAAAGCAGCGCTGGTCGTGCCGCATGCTCCTGCCTCCCGTGGACGGCTGTGCTGCCGCGGAGGCCTCACCGCCCCCTACTATTCCCACCGCTGGCCAGGCCCTGCGGCGACGACAACCTCACACCGCAGCCGAACCAGTGAACCCTCGTACTCCTCTCCGCGTGGGCTTCCACTGCCGCGTCTTCCCCGGCTCCCCGTCGTCCCCTTCATAGGCCTCGCCGTCGTCCACCGCCCTGGTGCTCTCGGCGCAGCGTGGTCAACGTGGTCAAGGAACGACTTCCATCGGACGTGGACTGTACGTGGAGAGGCTGACAGCTGGGTCCATGGCCGTAGCAAGGAAGTGCCTCCTTATTACACGGAAAATAATGATTCCTCCACCTAACAGCTGGGACCCACCGGACGGGCCACTGTATTTCGCGAAAAAACGTTTCCCCCTGACTGCTAACCGCTGGGACCCACCAGCGACACCTTCGCACGCAAGGAAGTGCGTCCGGGCAAAAATAAAAGATTCGCCCCCCTGACTGCTGGGACCCACTGGCTACATCTTCGAAAGCAAGGAAGTGCGTTCGGGCAAAAAAAACCAATACGATTCGCCCCCCTGACTGCTGGGACCCACCAGCTACATCTTCGCACGCAAGGAAGTGCCTGACAGTCGGGACCCACCTGGTTGAAGCGTACGTAGCGTTGTCATTCTGGTCGCGAACGTGTGCGTACATATATACTGGTGGATGTAGAGGCGCGCACGTGTCGTAGTAGAGGCGCACATGTAGCATGTACACGTACGTACATCGGCGAGGGTGCAAGAAAGAAAATACGGCCACATACGTACATACGGGCAGGGTCTCTAACGCCTATCGCGCATAGGTACATGGCTGGGTCGGAACGGAGAAATAATGTCGTCATCATGTTCATGGGGAGCCAACCGGCTGGGTCAGAATGGAATGCGTGGTCATGTTCATCGGGAGGGCTTGGACGGAACAGGCGCTGGAAACGAGGCCTGGCATACCGCACAATGGAGGAAATGGCCTTGTGTTTGACCGGCCACGTTCGAAATGGGGTCCTGTTGATCGGGAGGGGCCTGGCGGACCACACAACGGAGGAAACGGACCTCGTACGGTCGAAACGGGGGTCCTGTTGATCGGGAGGGGTGTGGCGTACCGCAAAATGGACGAAACGGACCTCCTATGGTCGAAACGAGGGTCATGTTGATTGGGAGAGGTGTGGCATACCGCAAAATGGATGAAATGGACCTCCTACGGTCGAAACGGGGGTCCTGTTGATCGGGAGGGGTGTGGCGTACCGCAAAACGGACGAAACGGACCTCCTATGGTAGAAACGGGAGTCCTATTCATCGGGAGGGGTGTGGTGTACCGCAAAACGGGACTCCACGGGATACTGTTCATCTCCACCGTCGACCTCCTCCAGCCTCCACGGGCTACAGTCGACCTCCTCCAGCCTCCATGGGCTCCTATTCATCCAGCCTCCACCGCGCGCTACCCCACTGGCTACTGTTCAACCACCCCTCCACGGGCACCCCTCCACCGTCTACTGTTCATCCAGCCCTCCACACCACGGGGTCCTGTTCAACCACCCCTCCACGCCCACCCCTCCACCATCTACTGTTCATCCAGCCCTCCACATCACGGGTTCCTCTTCATCCAAAGGCAACGCCACCGCTCACTGTTCATCCAACCCCCCCCTCCCGCAACGCTCACTGTTCATCCCAGAGGCAGCATCGATCGGCTTTAGTTAGCAGCAGTAGCGAAGGAATCGCTCCATCGGGTTCAGCTAACACCCATCGATCGATCGCTCGGGTTCAGTAACGCGTAGCCTGCAGTGCAATCGCTCGGGTTCAGTTAGAGCCCAACACCTCGCTCAGCTTCAGTTAGAGCCAACGCCTCGCACACGCGCGCGTATGTACGAGAGAAACGCGCATCGCTCCGTCCCCGACCTCCCACCGTAACCGGCAACTCCCCGAAATTTTCCTCCCCCTCACTTCTACCATGGTTTTTTCCGTCATGGACGGCCCAAAGAATGTCATGCAGCTGCATCTCCGGCCCGCCCAGGACGAAAAGCCCATTTTCTGTCATGATTTTTTGTCATAGAAGTAGGAGCCCACCACATCTATGATGATACCAGGTTTTGTCACAATTATCATCATAGAAGTGTCATATGGATGACAATTTTTTTTTGTTCGGCCCAAAATGTCACGGATGTGTCTTTTTTTTGTAGTGATTGCAATAGTTCCTTGGTGCTGTTTCACATATCAACGCCGTGAAGAGGTCGGCATGCATAGAGGGTGCGCGGATGGCTCTGGCCCATGTCAAGACATACTGGGTAGGTATGGAAGCCACTCCTATTGCAACCCGGGGTCCGGCGGGAGGCCAGGACCCCGCCGAGCACTATTTTGCCGAAGTCCTAGAAGGAGCCCATTTAATAGAGGTGCAGTGCTCGAAGAGTGTCATGTTTGAGTGACATGTATCTGAATTGTAAAAATTGCGATATTGATTATCAAGGTTGTTTTTATACTTTTGCCTGAAAGTAGTATAGTGCCTCCTGTGCGGCCGTTTATGTATGTGTATAACCTGAAAGTTAGCCGTCGTCGGCTTCTGCCCCCACGCAGATAATGCTGGGGTGTTCGAAAAAGTGCGTAATCACACTTGATCCAACGTCTTGGTCCATTAAGGAGGTGATAGCGCAACGAACCAGGCAATCGGACTATATAGCTTTAACACTTTCACTTAGCCATAGGAGTTTGACAGTGGGGCTACTGTGTAGCTCCTGGTACATTCGCGTTCATCCGAATACGATGCACGTACATACGTGACCAGGAAACCGGTCCTTTGTTAATGCGGAGGAATCGCGAAGATTCCGCTAAGTCATCGAGTGGTTGACCAGTCTCTCGCTGTATCATGACACTCAGTTTTCGGCTTTCTCTACTGAGGTGCTCACCCAAGCTCAGGTTCATCTGAGGTTTTACACCTGGTGGGGCACCGGACTCATCTGACCGTGTCCGTGGTCCTGACGACCAATTCTGGTTGTAGGGGCCGCCTAGTGTTCGGTTCTAGAGCCTCCACGTAATCTTCCGCACATAGGGAGCGCTCGGTATTTCCGCTAACTGTAATGACGCCACGTGGACCGAGCATCTTAAGCTTGAGGTAGGTGTAATGTGGTACTATGTTGAAACGAGCAAAGGCCGTTCTCCCAAGTAGTGCGTGATAGCCGCTTCTTATTGGAGCGATGTCGAAGATTAGTTCTTCACTTCTGAAGTTGTAAGGAGAATCGAATACAACCTATAGTATTAGAGAGCCCGTGCAGCGGGCCTCGACGCCTGGTATCACTCCTTTAAAGGTAGTATTACTTTGGCTAATTCTTGACGGGTCTATCCCCATTTTGCGAACAGTGTCCTGATATAGCAGGTTACGACTACTACCGTCGTCCATGAGGTCTCTAGTGAGATGGTATCCATCGCTGACTGGGTCGAGCACTAAGGCAGCCGATCCTCCATGCCGGATACTAGTCGGATGATCTCTGCGATCAAAGGTATCGAGCAGGCCGACCAGGGATTGTATTTGGGGGCAACGGTTCTGCAGTGTATACGTCTTGGAGTGCGCATTTGCGCCTTCTCTTTGGAATGTGAGTTGCGTATATCATATTCACTGTTTTGACTGCCCATGGGAATTTTTTCTGTCCCCCAGTATTCGACTGGCGAGGCTCATCCTCGTCTTCACTTGGCGTCTCTCTCCCCCTGTGTTCGCCATTGAGCTTGCCGGCCTGCCTGAAAACCCAACACTCTCTGTGGGTGTGGTTTGCAGGCTTTTCGGGGGTGCCATGAATCTGACATAACTTGTCTAGGATCTTATTTAGGCTGGTCGGTCCATCTCTAATGCCTTTAAATGGATTCTTCCGTTGACCGGGTCGAGAGCCCCTGAATCTGGCGTTGACCGCCGTATTGTTTGGGCTGTCTTCATTGTTTCGACGCTTGTTTTTATTGCGTCGTGGCTTCCTGTTGCCATCCCTAACTTCGGATGTGCCTGGGTCGCTGGTGCTGCTACGGGCTAACCAGCTGTCTTCGCCCGCACAAAAGCGGGTCATAAGGCTTGTAAGGGCTGCCATTGTCCTCGGCTTTTCTTGGCCGAGGTGTCTGGCGAGCCATTCGTCTCGGATACTATGCTTGAAAGCCGCCAAGGCTTCGGCATCTGGACAATCGATGATTTGATTCTTCTTAGTAAGAAATCTGTTCCAAAGCTTTCGGGCTGACTCTCCGGGCTGTTGAATTATGTGACTTAGGTCATCTGCATCCGGAGGTCGGACATATGTCCCTTGAAAATTGGCCCTGAAAGCATCCTCAAGTTCCTCCCAACTTCTGATGGAGTTTTTGGGGAGGCTTTTCAACCAATGCCGAGCTGGTCCTTTTAAATTGAGGGGAAGATATTTAATGGCGTGGAGATCATCTCCGTGAGCCATATGGATATGGAGGATAAAGTCCTCAATCCAGACCCCAGGGTCTGTCGTTCCGTCGTATGCCTCTATATTTACGGGTTTAAATCCCTCTGGAAATTTATGATTCAGTACCTCATCGGTGAAGCACAGGGGGTGCGCGGCACCCCTGTATTTGGATGTGTCATTGCATGCTGTCGACAGTTGTTGTGTTGGGTGTCGATTCCGAGCTGGTATGGTATTAGTACGATCATTTTGGTGGCCATGATCCTGCGCCGGGCCACGTTTTCTAGATCCAAAGATGGACCTGGCTACACTGGCTTTTTGGTCCAGGAGCTTGCGTAGATCGTGTGCCAGATTGAGTGCGACATCAGTAGCCGCTCTATCGCGGCCACAAGGTGGTCGGTCTGGCTGATCGGCCGCATTGTTTTTCGGCGGAATCAGCTCTATGGCCCCATCGTTGAATTTGGGCAGTAGCTTGTGCTTTGGGTAGCTCTTTGTGTGGCGATTATCACCATATATGTCTTCGTTGTCGAGCGCTTTGTTCCATCTGCGGTTGAGTGTATCCTGCGCGGCTTTAATCCTTTTCTTCTGCTTCTTCAAGCTCCTTGCCATGGCAATAAGCCTTCGATGGAGGTTCTCTTGTTCCATGCGTTTTTCCAGGATGATGAATGCGTCATCGTCCGGATTGTTCTCCTCTATGGGGATAGGTTGTTGAATTTTTCCCTCGGGATTGGCGTTGAGGGAGTGCCGGATTAGGGGGTGTCCGGATGACCGGACTATAACCTTTGGCCGGACTCCTGGACTATAAAGATATAAGATTGAAGACTTCGTCCCGTGTCCGGATGAGACTTTCCTTGGCATGGAAGGCAAGCTTGGCGATATGGATATGTAGATCTCCTCCCATTGTAACCGACTCTGTGTAACACTAGCCCTCTCCGGTGTCCATATAAACTAGAGGGTTTTAGTCCGTAGGATGAACAACAATCATACCATAGGCTAGCTTCTAGGGTTTAGCCTCTCTGATCTCGTGGTAGATCTACTCTTGTACTACCCATGTCATCAATATTAATCAAGCAGGAGTAGGGTTTTACCTCCATCGAGAGGGCCCGGACCTGGGTAAAAACATCGTGTCCCTTGTCTCCTGTTACCATCCGCCTAGACGCACAGTTCGGGACCCCCTACCCGAGATCTGTCGGTTTTGACACCGACATTGGTGCTTTCATTGAGAGTTCCTCTGTGTCATCATCTTTAGGCCCGATGGCTCCTCCGATCATCAACGCCGATGCGGTCCTGGGCGGGTCTTTTTGCCCCGGACAGATCTTCGTATTCGGCGGCTTTGCACAGCGGGCCAATTCGCTTGGCCATCTGGAGCAGATCGAAAGCTACGCCCCTGGCCATCAGGTCAGGCTTGGAAGTTTGAACTACACGACTGACATCCGCGGAGACTTGATCTTCGATGGGTTCGAGCCACAACCGAGCGCGCCGCACTGTCACGATGGGCATGATCTAGCTCTGCCGCCGACCGGTGCCCAGGAGGCTGCCCCAGTGTCCGCTCCGACCCTTAGCTCGGAGTCGACTGCGCCAATCGAGGACGGGTGGCTGGACACCGCCTCGGGGGCTGCAATCTCTACGGTGATCGAGCCGAACACCAGCCTTGTCCTTTGCGAAGATCGTGACTCCAAGGGGCCGGACTCCTTTCCGGACTCCGAACCTTCCGCACCCCTGCCGATCGAACCCAATTGGGCGCCGATCATGGAGTTCGCCGCTGCGGACATCTTTCAGAACTCGCCCTTTGGCGACATTCTGAATTCACTAAAGTCTCTCTCTCTATCAGGAGAGCCCTAGCCGGACTATGGTCAGCAAGGTTGGGATGCGGACGACGAAGAAATTCAAAGCCCACCCACCACCCACTTCGTAGCCACTGTCGATGATTTAACCGACATGCTCGACTTCGACTCTGAAGACATCGACGGTATGGACGCCGATGTTGGAGACAACCAAGAACCAGCACCTATAGGGCACTGGAAGGCCACCTCGTCATATGACATATACATGGTGGACACCCCAAAAGAAGGGAATGGCGACGGAACAAAGGAGGATGACCCCTCCAAGAAGCAGCCTAAGCGTCGGCGTCAGCGGCGCCGCTCTAAATCCCGCCAAAGCAAAAATGGCGATTCCGGCACGGGAGATAATAACACCCCGGACAGCGCCGAAGACAACCCCCTCCAGCAGGATTCAGCACAGGAGGATGGAGAAACCATCCCTCATGAGAGAGCGGCAGACAGAGAGGTAGAGGACGATAATTACATGCCTCCCTCCGAAGATGAGGCAAGCCTCGATGATGACGAATTTGTCGTGCCTGAGGATCCCATCGAACAAGAACGTTTCAAACGCGGGCTTATGGCCACGACGAGCAGCCTCAAGAAAAAACAGCAGCAGCTTAGAGCTGACCCAGACTTGCTAGCCAACAGATGGACCGAAGTCCTTGCGGCCGAAGAGTATGAACTCGAACGCCCCTCCAAGAGCTACCCAAAGCGCAGGCTGCTACCCCGATTAGAGGAGGAAGCAACTAAACCTACATCACCAGCGCATGATGCGGCCGACCGGCCACCTCATGGCCGCGACAGAGAGGCCTCTCGGCCATCAATTCAAGCCACACCCAGGCGCCGCTCAAAAAATACCAAGGCACGGGGAAATGCGCCAGACCTGCGAGACATATTGGAGGACAAGGCAAGGCAAACAAGATCGATCTACGGATCCCGCAGGTGCCCCACGACACGTGACGATAACCATCACGTTGGATATGGCAAATACAGCCAGGCCGAACACATCAGACAAAGCTCATCTGGCCTACGTCGTGATATAGCCCAGTACAGAGGCGCCGCACACCCACTATGCTTCACAGATGAAGTAATGGATCATCAAATCCCCGAGGGTTTTAAACCCATAAACATCAAATCATACGATGTCACAACAGATCCTGTGGTATGGATCGAGGATTATCTCCTTCATATCCACATGGCCCGCAGTGATGATCTACACGCTATCAAATACCTCCCACTCAAGCTTAAAGGACCAGCTCGGCATTGGCTTAACAGCTTGCTAGCAGAGTCAATTGGTTGTTGGGAGGACCTGGAAGCCGCATTCCTTGACAATTTCCAGGGCACCTATGTGCGATCACCAGACGCCGATGACCTCAGCCACATCATTCAGCAGCCAGAGGAATCGGCCAGACAATTTTGGACACGGTTCTTAACTAAGAAAAATCAAATATTCGACTGTCCAGACGTAGAGGCCCTCGCAGCCTTCAAACATAACATCCATGATGAATGGCTTGCCCGGCACCTAGGACAGGAAAAGCCGAAATCCATGGCAGCCCTTACAACACTCATGACCCGCTTTTGCGCGGGAGAAGACAACTGGCTAGCTCATAGTAATAACCTGACCAAGAGCCCTGGTAATTCGGATACCAAGAACAACAATGGCAGGTCACGTCACAACAAATACAAGCGCTGCATTAACGGCAACAATGCTGAGGATATGGCAGTCAATTCCGGATTCCGAGGCTCCAAACCCGATCAGCGGAAAAAGTCATTCAAAAGAAGTACTCCGGGCCCGTCCAATTTGGACCGAATACTCGATCGCTTGTGCCAGATACACGGCACCCTCGAAAAACCAGCCAATCACACCAACATGGATTGTTGGGTGTTCAAGTAGGCAGGCAAGATAAGCGCCAAAAACAGAGACAAGGGGCTACATAGCGATGACGAGGAGGAGCCCCGGCCGCCGAACAATAGGGGACAGAAGGGCTTTCCCCCCCAAGTGCGGACGGTGAACATGATATACGCAACCCACATCCCCAAAAGGGAACGGAAGCGTGCACTAAGGGACGTATATGCGTTGGAGCCAGTCGCCCCAAAGTTCAACCCATGGTCCTCCAGCCCGATCACTTTTGATCGAAGGGACCACCCCACTAGCATCCACCACGGCGGATTCGCCGCGTTGGTTCTAGACCCAATCATTGACGGATTTCACCTCACTAGAGTCCTTATGGATGACGGCAGCATCCTGAACCTGCTTTATCAGGATACAGTGCGAAAAATGGGCATAGATCCCTCAAGGATTAAACCCACAAAAACGACCTTTAAAGGCGTCATACCAGGTGTAGAGGCCAACTGTACAGGCTCAGTTACAATCAAAGTGGTCTTCGGATCCCCGGATAATTTCCGAAGTGAGGAGTTAATCTTCGACATAGTCCCGTTCCGTAGCGGCTATCACGCGCTGCTCGAACGAACCGTATTTGCAAAGTTCAATGCGGTGTCGCACTACGCATACCTCAAGCTCAAGATGCCAGGACCTCGAGGAGTCATTACGGTCAATGGAAACACCGAACGCTCTCTCCGAACGGAGGAGCATACGACGGCCCTCACGGCGGAAGTTCAAAGTAGCCTCTCTAGGCAATTCTCCAGTCCAGCTATTAAACGTCCGGACACCGTCAAGCGCGCCCGAAGTAACCTACAGCAAGACCGCCTAGCACATTCCGAGCAAGGGTAGCAGTGCGGCCCCAACCCCAGCCATCGCGAAATTGCGAAACCAGTACCATGCGTACATAATTACGCTCTGGAAATACCATGGGCATAAGGGAAGGGGCACAACCACGGCACACCCACAATACGGCTCAACCACACTAGGGGCTCCTGATTTTGTCATTTCTTTTTTTCTTCTTACTTTCAGGACTCCACTCTCCGGAAGGCCTGTCCGGCAGTACAATCGCCGAACACACGATGCAACAACCAGGGAGGCAGCATCTACGTCGCATGTCCAGGTGGTCTCTATAACGAGCTAAATACCTGTCTTACATAAAAGTACCGCAGCTTGCCCCTGGAGGGCGACATGTCAAATAATCCCACCTCTTGCTTATCGCACTATTTGTATCGTTCTGCTTTCACAGCAGCCTTTTAATAAACAATACATAGCTCTTGTCTATTATTACACTCATTTTTTATAAATATGTTCATTTATGACATTATGCAACCGTACACTTTGGTACGCCCAATACACCAGGGGCTTAAGTACCCCAGAATATGGTGTGAGAAGTCCGAACACTCTCACGAGTGCGGCACCCCGAACTTATAGCATTATATGCATTGGCTCCGAATCATGTCTTGGGTCAATAGTTGGGTTTGCCCGGCTCCCATGTTTTGGTACCTTACGTTCCGTTATATCAGCTAAGGCAGCGCTGGGAGAACTACTGCGATTGTGCCCCAGTTGAGCTGGGTTAAGCACCTCAGTAGAGAAAGCTAAAACTGACCATCATGATAGGGCGAGAGCCGGTCACTGTTCGAGAGGTTTCGAGTCCCTAAAGACTTATGCCGCTTAGAGCGAGGAGCTGGCTTTGTCAGGCCTAGGCGCGAATAGCGCCCCGAACTCGGTCTTCCCAATACTAGGGGCTTCGCCGAAATTTAAAATTATAGAATTCTATGGCTAAGTGAGAGTGATAAAGCATTATAGTCCGATTGCCTTGTTCGTTGTGGTGAGCGCCTCCCTCGAAGGACCCAAGAATGGGAACAAGAGCGCTCAGGTTTATCCCGAACACCCCAGCACTCGTGGCATGGGGGTAGAAGCCGACGACTCGCCATCTCTCAGATTTGATAAACGGCCGCACAGAAGGTAATATTTTAAATTCAAAAAGCGTTGCTTAGTGCATATGAACAAGTCTTCAGCGCACAGGATAACACGAGCGAGTTTACTCAAATATTACATCTTTGGAACATTCATTCGCCACAAGGCGGGCACCCTTCAGGACGCCCTCATAATACATCTCGGGCCTGCGATGCTCCTTCCCCTCCGGTGGCCCATCTGTCACCAGCTTCTCAGCATCCAGCTTGCCCTAGTGTACTTTAGCACGGGCAAGGGCCCTACGGGCGCCTTCGATGCATACGGAGCGCTTGATGACTTCAGGCCGTGGACAGGCATCCACCAGCCGCCTCACCAGCCCAAAGTAGCTCTCGGGGATGACCTCCCCAGGCCATAGACGAACTATTAGGCCCTTCATGGCCTGTTCGGCTACCTTACGGAGCTCGACCAGCTACTTCAGCTGGTCGCTCAAGGGCACCGGGTGTCCGGCCTCAACATACTAGGACCAGAACACCTTCTTCGTCGAGCTCCCTTCCTCGGCTCGGTAGAATGCGGCATCATCGGACACACTGCGGGGCAGATCTGCGAATGCTCCTGGAGAGCTCTGGACTCGGGTAAGTAATAAGTAATTCACTTTCACGTGCTTGCTTTGCATAAACAATGCCTTACCCGCCACTATCTTCTTCATCGCCTCAATTTCCTGGAGGGCGTTTTGGCCTTCGGCCTTGGCGGATTTGGTGCTCTCAAGGGCCGAGGCAAGCTCGGACTCTCGAGTCTTTCAGTCAAGCTCCAATCTCTCGTGTTTCTTCACAAGAGCATGGAGCTCTTGCCGCACCTCCGCCACCCGCGCCTCCTGCTTTTCTCGCTTGGTGCGCTCCACGGCCGCATTGTCTTCGGCGTTGGACAACGCTTCCTTCAGGGCCTCCACCTCGGTTGTGGCCCCTGTAATACTCACGTTGGTCCTGTCATTATTTGCAACCAGATCTTTTTATATCATTATACAAGGTACTACTTACCTTCCTTGTCCTCGAGCTGCTTCTTGGCAAGGCCGAGCTCATTCTCGGACCGCTCGAGGCTCTGCTTCAATGCATCAACCTCTGCAGTCAGTGTGGCAGAGGTCAGCAGCGCAGCCTGCATTCCCATATTGACATACTTATGTTAGAATCCTGCGTATATCTTTTTAGATCCTCAGTCCGGCTTTTCTTTCCGAATACCAAACTGAGCATCAGGGACTACTGTCTATGCGGTAATATTTTTACATATCTTAAATACATACCTCGAAGCCTGTTAGAAGGCTGGCACAGGCTTCTGTCAGCCCGCTCTTGACGGACTGAACCTTCTGGATCACTGCACTCATAATAGTGCGGTGCTCCTCGTCGATGGAGGCGCCGTTAAGCAACTCCAGCAAATTGTTCGGTGCCTCCGGTTGGATGGAGGTCACCGGCGTCGTAGGCTTGCCCTTCTTACTAGGGGGCCGCCTGCCGGATTCCGGAACCACTAAAGGTTCCGGTGCGGTGTCCAGCCCATGGCCAGACTTAGATCCCTCTGGGTTTCATCCCCTTTGCGCTTGGAGTCCGGGAGGTCGCCTTGCGGCGCCTCCAGGACCAACTCCTCCTGGCTTAGCCCCTTTTGGGATTCCACCTCGGCATTGTCCACATGGCGAGGGGAGGTAGCAGTCGGGAGTGAAAGACTATTCACATCCGACGAATCCAGGGAGCCGCTCGATGAAGCGTCGAGTCGGGCCTTGGGCGGACTGCATGATTATATTCGGCGTCAGAAGATACTGTGCAATAAAGGAACGTCATGAGTCATTCTGGTATCCAGAGACTTACGATTTTGCTAGGGGCTTGGCCCTGGATGGCCACTCCTCTCCGTCGTCGTCGGCGCTGGTGGAGTAGTCCGGAAGAAGGGTCTTTCCCTTCTTGGACCCTCTGGCTTCCCCAGTTGGGGCGGCCTTCCTTTTCTTTCCTCCTCCCGTTGGAGGGGGAGAGGCTTCTTCATCCTCCTCCTCATCTTTGGGGGAGGAGTGCGCTTCGGGGTCGTCGGGCGATGAATCCGACACCACCAGGCGCCGGGAACTCTTTCGGGTTCCCGTGGCCTTCTTCTTGGCCTTCTTCTCCGGCACCACGTGAGCTGCCAGGACCAGCAGCTTCGCCAAGCGTGCATCTGCTGGGCCTTCGGGCAAAGGAGCCGGACAGTCAGTCTGTCCGGACGTCTTCTTCCAGTCCTATCAAAGGAGCGGGAGCTTAGATCCCGCATAGAGTCAAACTATGAAAAATAAGTATCATGTAAAGGGAAAAACAAGTTTACCGCGCTGGCTTGGCGCTTCGTGCAGAATCCGCGATCCTCGGTAATGGGAGGGGAAACCTCGAAGCCCTTGAATAGCACCTTCTAGGCGTCCTCGTGCGTTGTGTCAAAGAGCCTGTACAGAGTTTGGTGCTAGGCTGGGTCGAACTCCCACAAGTTAAAAGCCCGTCGTTGACACGAGAGGATCCGGCGGAAGATCATGACCTAGACTACGTTGACAAGTTTAACCTTCTTGTCCACCAGGTTTTGGACGCAGGTTTGGAGTCCGGTCACCTCTTCCGAATTACCCCACGATAGGCCCGTCTCTTTCCAAGAGGTGAGCCATGTGGGGATGCCAGATCAGAATTCGGGGGCCGCTGCCCATTCAGGGTCACCCGGCTCGGTGATATAGAACCCCCCCGATTGCCACCCTTTGATGGTTTCCACAAAGGAGCCCTCGAGCCATGTGACGTTGGGCATCTTGCCTACCATGGCGCCTCCGCACTCCGCTTGACGGCCGCCCACTACCTTCGGCTTGACATTGAAGGTCTTTAGCCATAAGCCGAAGTGGGGCTTGATGCGGAGGAAGACCTCGCACACGACGATAAACGCCGAGATGTTGAGGATGAAGTTCGGGGCCAGATCGTGGAAATCTAGGCCATAGTAGAACATGATCCCCCGGACAAATGGGTAGAGGGGGAAGCCCAGTCCGCGAAGGAAATGGGGGAGGAACACCACCCTCTCATAGGGCCTGGCGGTGGGGATAAGCTGCCCCTCGTCTGGAAGCCGGCGCGCAATGTCGTTGGACAAGTATCCGGCTTTTCTCAACTTTTTGATGTGCCCCTCCATGATGGAGGAGGCCATCCACCTGCCTCCCGCTCCGTTCATCACTGGAGGAGGTTGAGGTGGGAAGTGCGGACTTGGGCGCTGGAGCTTGAGTGCGCGGAGATGGATAAGCAAAGGAGGAAGAAGGCGTAGATGGAGAAGGTGGACCCTTATCCCCTTATATGGGCGGATAAAACTATGTACCTCCACCAGCCTGGTAAAACTCGCTTATCTCCCAAGCGCCGCGATTAATGGCACGGTTGGGTTACCCACGCCCGTATTGATGAGAATCCCTGAATAAGGGGACACGATCTCTGCTTTGACAAGACGTGCCAAGGAAACCACCTCGCTAAACGCACTAAGGTGGGACAGTAAAACGATTCGAATGAAGGCTTGGCCGTGGCATGATGTCACGCTACGAATACGACAACAAATTAGATTTGTACAAATATTATTCTCTCTACGATGGTATATGAAACTTATTTTGCAGAGCCGGACACTATCCTTGTGTTCAAAATCTTCTATGAAGTATTCGGGGGAGGAACCCGCCTTGCAATGCCGAAGACAATCTGCGCGCCGGACTCGTCGTCATTGAAGCCTAGTTTAGGGGCTACTGAGGGAGTCCCGAATTAGGGGGTGTCCGGATGACCTGACTATAACCTTTGGTCGGACTCCTGGACTATGAAGATACAAGATTGAAGACTTCGTCCCGTGTCCGGATGGGACTTTCCTTGGCGTGGAAGGCAAGCTTGGCGATATGGATATGTAGATCTCCTCCCAACCGACTTTGTGTAACCCTATCCCTCTCTAGTGTCCATATAAACCAGAGGGTTTTAGTCCGTAGGACCAACAACAATCATACCATAGGCTAGCTTCTAGGGTTTAGCCTCTCTAATCTCGTGGTAGATCTACTCTTGTACTACCCATATGATCAATATTAATCACGCAGGAGTAGGGTTTTACCTCCATCGAGAGGGCCTGAACCTGGGTAAAAAAATCGTGTCCCTTGTCTTCTGTTACCATCCGCCTAGACGCACAGTTCGGGACCCCCTACCCGAGATCCGCCGGTTTTGACACTGACAGGCATCGTCTGATGTTGGCTCCGGACTATGTTCATCGTCCCCTGGCTCGTCCTGCTCCATCGCTGGGTCCATGGGGTCGTTGTTTCCCTTGTAGTCGACCGGGGTGTTATTCTTTCTTGCACTGTTTTTACTCTGGCTGGATTTAGAGCGGCGCTTACGATGTCGCTTTGGTGGCTTATCGAGGGGTTTATCCTTCGTTGTATCATTGCAATCGCCTTCTTTTGGCGTGCCCACCATATATATATCATATGATGAGGTGGCTGTCCAGCGCCCGATAGGCGGTGGTTCCTGTTCATCTCTTGCATCATCGTCCATACCATCGATGTCTTCGGAGTCAGAGTCGAGCACATTGGTTAGGTCATAGACAGTGGCTATTAAGTGGGTTGTGGGTGGGGAACAAATTTCTTCGTCGTCCGCTTCCCACTCGAGCCGGACATAGTTCAGCCAAGAGTCTCCTGACAAAGAGAGAGAGACTTTAATGAGTTTAGCGCGTCATCCAAGGGCGAGTGCTGAAAGATATCCGCGAAGGTGAACTCCATGACCGGGGCCCAGTCAGATTCGATAGGCACGGGCATACGCGGTTCGGATCCTGTAACCGGAGATGAGTCCGAGGGTCCCAACGTTCCGGACGTTGTAGGAGGCGGAATGAGTGTTCGGCTCCAAGGTCGATGAGTGTACTACCATCATGGCGGGGTCCATCCACCCGTCCTCGATAGCACCGTCTGCTCTGGATTGTTTCTCGAGGCAGTCGTAGGCGTGATCACCCGAATACTGTCCGATGGCAGATCCAAGTCATGCTCATCAGGACTGCCAACGCACCTGACATGGGCTCGAATCCGTGGAAGATCAAGTCTCCGCGGTTGTCGGCGGTGTAGTTTAAGTTTCCAAACCTGACCTGGTGGCCAGGGGCGTAGCTGTTGATCTGCTCCAGATGGCCAAGCGAATTGGCCCGCAGTGCGTAGCCGCCGAATACGAAGATCTATCTGGGAGGGAAAACCTCCCATTGGACTGCGTCGTTGGAGATGATTGAAGGGGCCATCAAGCCTTATCGCGACGACACAGTGGAACTCTCAATGAAAGCACCAATGTCGGTGTCAAAACCGGCGGATCTCGGGTAGGGGGTCCCGAACTGTGCGTCTAAGGCTAATGGTAACAGGAGGCTGGGGACATGATGTTTACCCAGGTGTCACGCCCAATATGCGACCCTATCCAAAAGGAACTCGAAGGTCCCACAAAGGATAGACCCGCATATTGAAACACTTTTGCAAGGTGGATATCATTACATCAACATTACATAATAGGTAGGGATACATACAAGAGGCATACAATGCCACATGAATACAACATCATAATACATCATACATAAGATCAACATCCGAACTACGGATGAAACACAAACAGAAACTCAAACGACATCCACCCTGCTAGCCCAGGCTGCCGACCTGGAACCTATCCCTGATCGAAGAAGAAGCAGAAGAAGAACTCAACACAAGCAAGCATCACTCTTGCGTCAAGATCATTGCATAAACCTGTACCTGCAACTATTGTTGTAGTAATCTATGAGCCACGAGGACTCAGCAATCCCATTACCATGGGTATCAAGACTAGCAAAGCTAAATGGGAAAGGAAGAGGTAAAGTGGTGAGGTTGCAGCAGCGACTAAGCATATATGGTGGCTAACGTACGCAAATAAGAGCGAGAAGTGAGCAAGCAGAATGGTCGTGAAGCTAGCAATGATGAAGAAGTGATCCTAAACTCCTACTTACGTCAAACATAACACGAAACCGTGTTCACTTCCCGGACTCCGCCGAGAAGAGACCATCACGGCTACACACGCGGTTAATGCGTTTTAATTCGGATCTGGTGTCAAGTTATCTACAACCGGACATTAACAAATTCCCATCTGCCTATAACCGTAGGCACGGCTTTCGAAAGTTTATACCCTGCAGGGGTGTCCCAACTTAGCCCATGATAAGCTCTCGCGATCAACGAAGGATATACCTTCTCCCAGGAAGACCCGATCAGACTCGGAATCCCGGTTTACAAGACATTTCGACAATGGTAAAACAAGACCAGCAAGACCGCCCGATGCGCCGACAATCCCAATAGGAGCTGCACATATCTCGTTCTCAGGGCAACACCGGATGAGACAGGCTACGAGTAAAACCAGACCTCAAGTTGCCCCGAGGGGGCCCCGCAGGCGGCTCGGTTCGGACCAACACTTAGACAAGCACTGGCCCGGGGGGGGGGGCTAAAATAAAGATGACCCTCGGGTTGGCCGACCCAAGGGAAGGGTATCGGTGGTGGTGAGGCAAATGGTAAAACCAAAGTTGGGCCTTGCTGGAGGAGTTTTATTCAAAGCAAACTGTCAAGGGGGTCCCATAAATCACCCGACCGTGTAAGGAATGCAAAATCCAGGAACATAACACCGGTATGACGAAAACTAGGGTGGCAAGAGTGGAACAAAACACTAGGCAAAAGGCCAAGTCTTCCACCCTTTACCAAGTATATAGATGCATTAATAATATAAGAGATATTGTGATATCCCAACCAAAATCCTGTCCACCATGGAGAAATCTTCAACTTCACCTGCAACTAGCAACACTATAAGAGGGGCTGAGCAAAAGCGGTAACATAGACAAACAACGGTTTGCATAGGAAAGGTGTCAAAGGTTAGAGGTTCATGGCAATCTGGGATGGCTTGATAAACAGGTAATAGGTAGCGTAGCATAGCGATAGAACGAAGCAACTAGCATAGCAATGATAGTAGTGAGATCCAGGGTAGCGGTCATCTTGCCTGAAATCCCACAAGGAAGAAGAACGAGTCTATGAAGAAGATGAAGCCACAAAGACGAACCAAGCGTAGACGAACGAATCCTCACGATCGCAACGAAACATGAACTATCGAAAAGAAGCCCACAACATAGTAAACACACCACATATGAACAAGGCATGATGCATGAACAAGCATGATGCATGACAAAGCTACATGAAGCTACTCATGGTAAGAGATGATGCAAACAAGAACAACACATCAAGGCAAGTTTAAATGAGGTCGGGAACAACATATAACAATTCCGGTAAGTCCTCATATGCAAATTTCGAAATTGGTCCAGATCTGAATAAACCTTATGTTCAAGTTGTTAAACAACAAGCTAAGATGCACCAAGATGATCTACACGAGATTCTATTCAAGTTACATATAAAGTTCATTTAATTCGGAGCTACGGCGTAGAAGATATGAGCAAAACAAGTTAAACATGGCATTGATGCAAAATGCACCCAAACATCAAGCAAAAACCTCAAAACAAGGATGCAACATGATAATATGAAGCTACATGCAATATCAAGCAAATTTCATATAGAGCACACTCAAAACGGAGCAACGGTTCAACACGCACACATGGAACAAGTTTAAAGGACAAGCTGTCCAAAACAGCAACTAGGCATATTGCAATCACCAAAACAATATGCTACAGCACCACAACAAGAAAACTAAAGGCATGGGCATGATGTATAGGTAAAGCATTACAAAACATGAACACTGAGTTATCTCCAGAAATCACTAGAACATACTCAAACACACATGGTAAGATTGCAAGTTATAACAATTTAAGACTTTGCAGAAAATAACATCACGATGCAATGTTTAGAGCTATCAAACAACATGTTACAGAAACTTATCATGGGAAATAAAGGCATGGAATGAATCTACTAAATGCATAGATCAAATGTCCTTTACTGACCATAAGACAAAAAGGACCAGAAAATATGATGGCACCCACGTAAACATAGCAAGTTATAATACAGATTCAAACATGGCAGAAACATAATTATGAAGGCATGTAGATGAGCTTGTGCAACTCACAACAGAGCAAAACATGGCATGGCAAGGCACCCAACAGTAATAAGACATGTTTGTGAAGCTAGGCATGGCAAGAGCAAGTCCATAGGGTGCATGGAACACTAGCAAAACACATGGTAACAAATGAACTTAATGTTAATCGGCTGATAGCAACATATCAAGCAACTTTGCAGCAAGATATGAACAAGCTACAACAAGATATAAATGCAACCAGGGGCATGTATGGATATAAGATGACATGTAGATCAAAACATGTTTATAGAACAGTTCCAGATTATGCATAGAATGATTAGTAGCAACATGTTTATATAGCATCACGAAATAACAGATTCAGCCTAGCAAAACAGCAACATCATGTACACTACTTAACAAGCTCGATACACTTACCACAAGTCATTGCATGACAAGATAAGCATAGCATCATCAAGAAGACATGTTTATGAAACAAACCATGTCAAGAACAAGTCCATAGCATGCAAGGATCAACTATAGCAACCTTGGCAAAATTGAATAACATGTAAACAATCTGCCAGGAAACATTTTGAAGCAAAAGTAGAGCACGAAAATGACATGCTAGACTACTCCATAATTACAAACAAAGGCATGAATGGATAGACAATAACCACATGTTCAAAACACCCTTACTGAAGTATCTCAAAATATGCATGGATCTCTCTGTAGCAACAAGTTTACATGGCATCAAAATAACAACAGAATAGGGACTAAAATCAGCAATATCACGATGCCTAGTTTGCATGCTTGTGCTAGTCACCACATTGATCACAAAAATACATGGTAATCACCTCTGTAAAGAAGACATGGCATAGTTCAAAATACACGTAGACATCAACCTCATAGGATGCACACATCAATCACGGCAAAAATGACAAAAGAGCTCCTTCTGTTAACAGACAGCAGAAAACATCATGAAGCACTCTTACAACGATGATTCAGGCATTAAGATGACCTCCAATGAATATGATGCAATGGAATGAAATGATGTACTCGTCGAGGCGAACAATTTGACATATTACACGCACGAAACAGAGCTACGGATGCAGAGATATGGCATGATGAACATGGCATGATAATGACAGAAATCTGGGACTTAGTGAAAGAAAATACAGAGCCGAGCGCAATATAACTAAGACGTGCACCGGGCGGGGAATAGAGGGCATCTCACCCATTGGGCTCGGCCCAGAAGGAAGGAGAGGCCGGCCTGGGCGGCAGAGAGGTCGGGCTGGGCTGGCGCGCTGGGCGCTGCTAGGCCGGGCCCATCCGGACGCAGCTCCCGCCTGAGGCGGAGCACGACGGCGCCGACGGCGATTGGCGATGGCAGGCGGCACGGCGGGGTCCATGGCGAGCGGCGGAAGGGGCCGGGAGCGGGGCCCGGGCGGGCCTGACGCGGGCCTGGCGGCGGCGCAGTGGGAACGGCTGCGGCGGGGACACGTGGCACGACCGGATTGGACGGGGGGAGCGGGGCGGACGTGTCCGGCTGCGGCCGGACGTGTCCGTCGGTGGAGGGAGGTAGAGGACTAGGGTTAGACTGGGATTTCGGGGGAGAGGGACTAATTTATAGGTAGAGGGAGCTAGGAGAGTCCAAATGAGGAGCGGTTTTCGCCCACACGATCGTGATCGAACGACCGAGAGCATAGAGGGGACTAAGATGGGTTTTGGGCCACTTTGGAAGGGGTGTTGGGCTGCAAAGAGAAGGGGGGTTTTACGGTTACCCAGTTAACCGTTGGAGTACCAAATGACCTCCAAATGGCACGAAACTTGACATGCGGTCTACCGGTGCTATACCGAGGCCGCTTGGCAAGACTCGGTCCATTCCGAGAACGTTTAACACCCGCTCACAATGAGAGACAAAAGGGGAACGCTGGAGGACATAGGAGCGCCGGATTGCAAAACGGACAACGGGGAAAATGCTCGGATGCATGAGACGAACACGCATACGAAATGAAATGCACATGATGACATGATGAAATGCAACACGCAAGAAAATGACATGGCAACAACAGCGAATAACTGGCAGTCACCTGGCGCATCGGATCCGGGGCGTTACAACACTCCTCCACTAACAAGAGATCTCGTCCCGAGATCTTAGGACCAAGGCGAAAGGGAAAAGGGTTGAGGTGAAACAAGAAATGAGAAGAAGCAAAGAATCGAGAGCATTCGAGAAGAAGAGAGGAACGACGAGAATGACGAGAATCGAACGCTCATGGAATCAGATAGACTATGAAACCACTCCGGTTAGAACAAGATAAGAAACGAATAAGACTGAAACGATTTAGGCAGCACTCTGGCTGGACATGGAAAGAATAGAACATGAACTTCACAAGATGGAATGACACTTGATGAAGACATGACACAAAACCTCCGGAAAGGATTAAAAGAGTTGAATGAAAAGAACGGAGAAGAAAATGACAACTTGTGCCACGAATGAAATAGAAAGCCACCTTAGATGAAAAGATTGAATGGAGTTGTTGAGAAAATCAACAACGAAAGATTAAACTTATTGTGGTCTTATGGTAACATCTCAAAATTTATGAGGTGATAACCAGCCGCAAGCGGAAAAGATTGAATTGCTGAGAAGAACGAAGAAATGCCAAACTCCACTTCAGAAGAAAATGAAGAATTAATTGCACATCGAAAGGCATGAAGGAAAGATACTTGAGCTCCTTCGATAAGAATCTTGATGAACTCTTGAAGAATGAATTAAATCATGAAGAACCACCATGAACAACTCCGGTCACAAAAGGATGATGAGATAGAAATGAAGGATGAAAAAGAGATAAGATAAAAGCCTTGCGATGATTTAGATGGAGGATCCGACGAAATAGTCTTGGAAAATTTGAACTCCGGAAAAGAAAAGATGAAACACTTGGAACTAGAATTTATTCATCAAGAACAAACTCCGAAGGAAGGGATTACTCACTTGGATGAAATAAGAATAAGGTTTATTGTATGCTTATCCTTCATCAAATTAAATTGATGACAACCAATGGATTTTGCATACTACTTATTCTTCTTGAAAAAGATTAAGAAATGACATATCGCAAACTTGAGAAGGTCTTCATGAACCACCGTTGGGATTGGAAGAACGAATGGATTGAAATGATAATCAAAGAAAAAGAATCTGAAGGAACCACCGTAAGAATTCAAAAATGACTGACTAAAGAGGATGAAACCCCGGGAAGAATTAGAAGAACAAATAAGCAAGAGGGGATTTAGATGCACAAGAACGAAGAGATGACGAGCTGATTAAAGAACACTTGAATGAAGCACCAGGATAATTAGAGAACGAGAACTGGAATGATGGCCTCCGGTGAAAAGAAATGGAAAAACAACTCCTGACATACTCCGGATAGGTAAGAAAGAATATCTGACAAACTGAAATAATTCGAGAGGATAACATGAAGCTAGAACCACGAATCTTCGAGAGAACGGACAAGACTTAGAGGAAAGACTCTTCTTCGGTCTTCAAATGACGACGAGAAACACCACCAAAATTATTGAGATACTCCGGTAGAACAAAAACCGAAAAGGTTGAGCCAACAATGAAATGATTTGAAATCAATCTTGGAAAGGCATCTGACTGATGAAAATCATACTTACGTCATACTTGAAAAGAAATTAGAATAACTCCGGGGGAATTAGAAGAGTCAGGTAAGATCCTAGAAAAAGACCTGTGGGTTAGGGCCCACGGAAGAGAAAACACCGTTGAAAAGGGATGTTGAATAGATATATCATGCACCGGAACAATTGAAATATTTGAATGAGGTGACAACTTCGAATTAATTCGAACACAGACGAATCTCCTGAGATGTCTTGAACACTCCAGAAGGATAAACTGGCGAGAGGCGAACGAGCAGGGAAAACATTTTGAGGAAAAGGATATGTTCACCCGAAAAATTGGAATTGAATCCACCGGAAAGAAAAAGAGATGAAGAATGTCGCACAAAATGAGAACACACCAGTTGAAATGATTGAGGGAAGACTGAAGAGGCTCCACACGAATGAAATTGATGGTTGAAAGAGACTCAGACTCCGGGAAGAAAAGGTTGGGAGGGCGGGAAAACAAAGGAAACTTGGAAGGGGAAACCGACGAATATCTTGAAGAGAAAACACCGGTTGAAATCATTGAGGGAAGAAAGCAAAGACTTCGCACGAGTAGGATGGATACTCGATTACGGACTCCGGTTCCGATAAGAAGGACAGGGAGGGCGGGTGGGAAAAAACAACAACTGAGGATTGAACTCAAGGATGAAGAGGCTCGAGTCAACTTGACGAGAAATGTGCTGAATGAAAAGAGAAGAGAACCAACGATCGGAAAACCAACTGCGTGATCCTAAAGAAAAATTTGAAGGGGAAGAGAAGTAATTCAAAACACCTACGTCAAGATTCCTTACCAGAGCGACGAAGGGGCTGAGGAGTAAAAAGAATTCCTACTCTCCGATATAACTAGAGTCCGAAAAACAATTTTCTTCTAGACTCAACAACGGCCAAACTACACGATCAATCAAGGGGGCTCCTAGGGTCGGTTGAGGCTCTGATACCAACTTGTCACGCCCAATATGCGACCCTATCCAAAAGGAACTCGAAGGTCCCACCAAGGATAGACCCGCATATTGAAACGCTTTTGCAAGGTTGATATCATTACATCAACATTACATAATAGGTAGGGATACATACAAGAGGCATACAATGCCACATGAATACAACATCACAATACATCATACATAAGATCAACATTCGAACTATGGATGAAACACAAACAGAAACTCAAACGACATCCACCCTGCTAGCCCAGGCTGCCGACCTGGAACCTATCCCTGATCGAAGAAGAAGAAGAAGAAGAACTCAACGCAAGCAAGCATCGCTCTCGCGTCAAGATCATCGCATAAACCTGTACCTGCAATTGTTGTTGTAGTAATCTGTGAGCCATGAGGACTCAGCAACCCCATTACCATGGGTATCAAGACTAGCAAAGCTTAATGGGAAAGGAAGAGGTAAAGTGGTGAGGTAGCAGCAGCGACTAAGCATATATGGTGGCTAACATACGCAAATAAGAGCGAGAAGAGAGCAAGCAGAACGGTCATGAAGCTAGCAATGATCAACAAGTGATCCCGAACTCCTACTTACGTCAAACATAACACGAAACCGTGTTCACTTCCCGGACTCCGCTGAGAAGAGACCATGACGGCTACACACGCGGTTGATGCGTTTTAATTCGGATCTGGTGTCAAGTTATCTACAACCGGACATTAACAAATTCCCATCTGCCTATAACCGCAGGCATGGCTTTCGAAAGTTTATACCCTGCAGGGGTGTCCCAACTTAGCCCATGATGAGCTCTCGCGATCAACGAAGGATATACCTTCTCCCAGGAAGACCCGATCAGACTTGGAATCCCGGTTTACAAGACATTTCGACAATGGTAAAACAAGACCAGCAAGACCGCCCGATGCGCCGACAATCCTGATAGGAGCTGCACATATCTCGTTCTCAGGGCAACACCGGATGAGACAGGCTACGAGTAAAGCCAGACCTCAAGTTGCCCCGAGGGGGCCCCGCAGGCGGCTCAGTTCGGACCAACACTTAGACAAGCACTGGACCGGGGGGGGCTAAAATAAAGATGACCCTCGGGTTGGCCGACCCAAGGGAAGGGTATAGGTGGTGGTGAGGCAAATGGTAAAACCAAAGTTGGGCCTTGCTGGAGGAGTTTTATTCAAAGCGAACTGTCAAGGGGGTCCCATAAATCACCCGACCGCGTAAGGAATGCAAAATCCGGGAACATAACACCGGTATGACGGAAACTAGGGCGGCAAGAGTGGAACAAAACACTAGGCAAAAGGCCAAGTCTTCCACCCTTTACCAACTATATAGATGCATTAATAATATAAGAGATATTGTGATATCCCAACCAAAATCCTGTCCACCATGGAGAAATCTTCAACTTCACCTGCAACTAGCAACGCTATAAGAGGGGCTGAGCAAAAGCGGTAACATAGCCAAACAACGGTTTGCATAGGAAAGGTGTCAAAGGTTAAAGGTTCATGGC
The DNA here is from genome assembly GCF_018294505.1 of Triticum aestivum. NCBI lineage: Eukaryota > Viridiplantae > Streptophyta > Magnoliopsida > Poales > Poaceae > Triticum > Triticum aestivum. The sequence goes on along the minus strand of NC_057804.1, from coordinate 485,155,600 downwards.
AATCTGGGATGGCTTGATAAACAGGTAATAGGTAGCGTAGCATAGCGATAGAACGAAGCAACTAGCATAGCAATGATAGTAGTGAGATCCAGGGTAGCAGTCATCTTTCCTGAAATCCCGCAAGGAACAAGAACGAGTCCATGAAGAATATGAAGCCACGAAGACGAACCAAGCATAGACGAACGAATCCTCACGATCGCAACGAAACAGGAACTATCGAAAAGAAGCACACAACATAGTAAACACACCACACATGAACAAGGCATGATGCACGAACAAGCATGATGCATGACAAAGCTACGTGAAGCTACTCATGGCAAGATGATGCAAACAAGAACAACACATCAAGGCAAGTTTAAATGAGGCCGAGAACAACATATAACAATTCCAGTAAGTCCTCATATGCAAATTTCGAAATTGGTCCAAATCTGAATAAACCTTATGTTCAAGTTGTTAAACAGCAAGTTAAGATTCACCAAGATGATCTACACGAGATTCTAGTCAAGTTACATATAAAGTTCATTTAATTCGGAGCTACAGCCTAGAAGATATGAGCAAAACAAGTTAAACATGGCATTGATGCAAAATGCACCCAAACATCAAGCAAACACCTCAAAACAAGGATGCAACATGATAATCTAAAACTACATGCAATTCTAAGCAAGTTTCATATAGAGCACACTCAAAACGGAGCAACGGTTCAACAAACACACATGAAACAAGTTATAGCAACAATCTGTCCAAAATAGCAACTAGGCATATTACAAGCATCAAAACAATAAGATACAGCACCCCAACATAATAACAAAAGGCATGGACATGATGTACAGGTAAATCACAACAAAACACGAACACTGAGCTATCTCCAGAAATCACTAGAACATGGTCAAACACACATGGTAAGATTGCAAGTAATAACAATTGCAGAAAATAACATCACGATGCAATGTTTAGAGCTATCAAACAACATGTTACAGGAACTTATCATGGCAAACAAAGTCATGGCATGAATCTACTAAATGCATAGATTAAATGTCCTTTACTGACCATAAGCCAAAAAGGATCAGAAAATGTGATGGCACCCACGTAAACATAGCAAGTTATAATACAGATTCAAACATGGCAGAAACAGAATTATGAAGGCATGTAGATGAGCTTGTGCAACTCACAACAGAGCAAAACATGGCATGTCAAGGCACCCAACAGTAAGAAGACATGTTTGTGAAGCTAAGCTAGGCATAGGGTGCATGGAACACTAGCAAAACACATGGTAACAACTGAACTTAATGTTAACAGGCTGACAGCAACATTATCAAGCAACTTTGGAGCAAGATATGAACAAGCTACAGCAAGATATAAATGCAACCAGGGGAATTTATGGATAGAGGATGACATGTAGATCAAAACATGTTTATAGAACATCTCCAGATTATGCATAGAATGATTAGTAGCAACATGTTTATATAGCATCACGAAATAACAGATTCAGCCTAGCAAAATAGCAACATCATGTACACTACTTAACAAGCTCGATACACTCACCACAAGTCATTGCATGACAAGATAAGCATAGCATCATCAACAAGACATGTTTATGAAACAAACCAAGTCAAGAACAAGTCCATAGCATGCAAGGATCAACTATAGCAACCTTGGCTAAATTGAATAACATGTAAACAATCTGCCAGGAAATATTTTGAAGCAAAAGTAGAGCACGAAACTGACATGCTAGACTACTCCATAATTACAAACAAAGGCATGAATGGATAGACAATAACCACATGTTCAAAACACCCTTACAGAAGTATCTCAAAATATGCATGGATCTCTCTGTAGCAACAAGTTTACATGGCATCAAAATAACAGCAGAACAGGGACTAAAATCAGCAGTATCACGATGCCTGGTTTGCATGCTTGTGTTAGTCACCACATTGATCACAAAAATACATGGTAAGCACCTCTGTAAAGAAGACATGGCATAGTTCAAAACACATGTAGACATCAACCTCATAGGATGCACACATCAATCACGACAAAAATGACAAAAGAGCTCGTTCTGTTAACAGACAGCAGAAAACATCATGAAGCACTCTTACAACGATGATTCAGGCATCAATATGACCTCAAATGTATATGATGCAATGGAATGAAATGATGTACGCGTTGAGACGAACAATTTGACATATTACACACATGATACGGAGCTACGGATGCAGAGATACGGCATGATGAACATGGCATGATAATGACAGAAATCTGGGACTTGGTGAAAAAAAATACACAGCCGAGCACAATATAACTAAGACGTGCACCGGGCGGGGAATAGTGGGCATCTCACCCATTGGGCTTGGCCCAGAAGGAAGGAGAGGCCGGCCTGGGCGGCAGAGAGGTCGGGCTGGGTCGGCGCGCTGGGCGCTGCTGGGCCGGGCCCATCCGGACGCAGCTCCCGCCCGAGGCGGAGCACGATGGCGCCGGCGGCGATTGGCGATGGCAGGCGGCGCGGCGGGGTCCATGGCGAGCGGCGGAAGGGGCCGGG
>NC_057804.1:484847278-484851292 GCF_018294505.1 Triticum aestivum | reverse complement strand
GCATAGCTCCATAATTCTCCCACCATAGACTGGCGGGGCCTTCAAGATGATATGCAGCAAAGGTGACCTTGTCAGCCTCCGCTACCAGCGCGGAACGCAGTTTGTGAGAGATACTGCGAAGCCAGTCATCAGCGTCGAGAGGCTCGGCGGAGTGGTGGAACGTGGGTGGATGCAATTTGATAAAATCACTGAGTGACACCACGTTAGCCCTCTGATGGTGTGCTGTATTCAGTTCAATACGCTCCAACAAACGGTTTGTCTCCCGCTTGTTTCTCTCAGCTTCCATCATAACCTCGGCTAGTGAAGGAGGATGAGGCAGATTTTCATTCCTGGCTTCACTGCCTTCGGCCTGCTCTTGGGAAGCAGGGTTAGCGCGCGTGTTGACCATCCTAGGTAAACAAGACAATGATTTAGTCAGGATGGTAAAATTCCGACATAGGATACATAATGTAAGGAATAACTCGGAATGCAAGATGATCATCCGTATGACATGGTAGATACAGAAACTGCTTCTTTATTCCATCGTCATACACACCATACAGGGTTTAGTACAAGACCAAACAAAGTACTATTACGGTGAAAGAGGATTACATCTCATCGAAGGCATCCCAAGCTCCTATACATTATTTTTCTACACCTCCGGAAGGAGTACAAACTAGGTCATATCCCATGAGTCACGCGGGACGATAGACGACACAGCTAGTGCAAACTAGGGATACTACCACTAACTCAGACCGATCCGTAGTAGTCCTCGTAAAAGTCACCTCCATAGCCTGGAAGCTCAACATGTTCATCCGGAAACAGACGATCTCGCGGAGCTTGTGGACCATAGGGGCTAGGATGAGGTCGTGGACCAACAAACGGTGGCCTGCGGGGACCGCGAGGTGGGGTGATGCCTCCTACATCACGCCAAACCATAACGTCCGGCAGAGCAGATCTCACAGGATAGAGATCGCGCATATCTGAGAATCCAGCTTGCACCGCCGGTGCGAACCGAGTCAAAGTGGCCCAGTGGTCAGCACGGGTATTGAAGAGCTCTAACCTTAAGGCCCGATTTTCACGGTCCTTATCCTCGAGCATCTCAGCAGTGGTGCGAGTCCGTGAATCCTCCTGAGTGGAGTCAGCATAGATAGCCTGAAGATACCCTTGTGCTCCCGGAAGCGATCCTGGCATATACCGGAAATCAGAGTCCCGAAATAAACCAGATCTGACTCGCATAATGGTCATCATAGAGTAGGCGGCGTCCTGCACAGCCATCTCAATAGTAACCCCGAGTCCATAGGAGCAGTGAAGAGGCTCGGTGGATCCAGGATAAGATGGAAATATCCTGACAGTGCAGAGATACTGGCTTTGATTAAAATCCCGGAATTGCTCTTCGACCGTGTACTCGGGATACCAGCGATATCCAGCCTCAGTCATTACCCTGACCAACTTAGCAGTATGGCCGGGTACATCTAGGCATCGAGTCAGGCGAACCACTTGATTGAGGTCGCGAGTGGCCATCTGAAAGCACAATCATAATGCAAGAGCATTAGAATTTCTAGCAAAATTTCGGCAGCATAACAGCTGTAAATGCTAAAAAAGGATTTTGAGACATTTGACAAAGGATTTCGTACACACTCAACATCATCATATCAAAGTTCTGAACCATTCTGGCTACATAATGTGGTAGTAGAACTGAACTAGGCTTGTAACCATCAAACTTATAAGGTACTACTGATTAGTAACACGTGATCCTGATAGAGAGAATAGATCCTAATTCCTTAACCCCCGGTGGAAGAATGGACTGACTCAGATCAGAATGTCATAAGATAAAGGAGTAAAAAGAGCCTTACGTTCCATCCCACAAACAATTCCCCTACATATAACTAAAGAATTTCTAGACTCAACATCGACCAGTTTGGCTTGGAGAACCTACAGGCAGTCCGGCTCTGATGCCAACGCTGTGAGGACCCCGACTCGATGTCACATCGATCTAGCTGGTAACACCTCATATCACTTTGCGGCCTCACGCACGGTATCCCCACGGGTGTCGTCTTACCTTTTCCCGGGACCGTTTGCGCCTTTTGGCTCACGTATATGATAGTGTCGCTAGCATCCATATGATAAAGAGCCCGGGCTGACATGACTAGTCGTAAACCCAAAGTGGCACAGACTTACAGGGACAGGCATCCATGACCCAGCTTCGAACGTGTCGGTCATCAGCAAGTGGGTCCGGGCTGTAGCACTGGGCTAGCAGGACTCCGGTAAACCGGGCTGTAGCGGGCTAACAGGACTCCGGTACTCAAAGCGTGACATTTCCCCGAAGGGACAGACACAGGAACGAAGAAGGACACATGCCGGCCAGCCTAAGTGTTCCAGAGCAGTAGCAAGCTACCATGGCTCAGCGGTAACACTAGGAGACATTTCCCGGTAAGAGAGGCTACTAAAGATAAACAACTAGATAGTCAGATCCCACACATACCAAGCATTTCAATCATACACACAATATGCTCGATATGTGCAAATACAACGAAGCATCACAACATGACTCTGATCTCAGTGCTTAAGGTCGGCTTCAATGAAACAATCCACCATGTACTCCTACATGGCCTCTCATCGATACCTTTACCAAATCGTGTTCACCACACCACTCTCATTATCGACATTAACATTTCACTCTAGCCCATCACCCAGATGAACCAGACCTGACACGACTCTAAGCATAGCAGGCATAGCAAGGTAGGAACAACACATACATATGGCTCAATCAACTCCTACACATGCTAGTGGGTTTCATCTAGTTACTGTGGCAATGACAGGTCATGCAGAGGAAATGGGTTCAACTACCGTAGCACACAGCAGTTTGAATCGCGTTGTCTTAATGCAGTAAAAGAGAGCAGGAGCGAGAACATGGGATTGTATCGATATGATCAAATGGTTGGTTGCTTGCCTGATGGTTCGATGCACGGATACGGTTCTTCGTTAGGGTAATCACGGTACTCCTCGGAGGCAGAACCTGTCGTAAAGGACACCGATACACAACCATCACCAAACAATGTGCAACAATATGATGCATGCATGAAACATGGCAATATGAGTGTGTTGGGCTAATGCAACTAAAAACCAGAAGGGTTTGAACAAATTTGAATCAAAGATTCAAATTTCAAATTCAGATATGGCCTTTTAAAGTGCTTTTCCTTGTTCTGCTCAAAACATCAATTTAACTTGTTTGATCATGCATGAAAATAGTACAGATGGGTAGATTGGATTTTTCTGATCATTTTTCATATATAATTTGTCCAATTTGGAGTTACAGAATAAAAGTTATGAATTTTTAAAGTTTAAATAATATTCTGGAATTTCCTGATTTAAATTAAATCCAGAAATTCAATTACTGCGTCAGCCTGACGTCAGTGTGACGTCAGCAGGTCAACGGAACAGGTCTGGGTCAAACCTGACAGTGGGTCCCGCATGTCAGGGTGATTATTTTAATTAAAATTTAATTAAAACTAATCCTGTTTAATTAAAGTCGGCTGCCGGCGTTTAGCCGCCGGCGAGCCCGACGCGGCGGCGGGAGTGGTTTTGGCCATTTCGGCCACCAAATGGACCGCGGAGACCACCGGAGTGGAGCTGAGGACAACCCGCAGCTCTTGGCGGAGCCCGTTGGGGTCGGGGTGGCCGGAGTTGGCGCCGGCGACGACTTTGGCGGCCACCGGGGTTTGGTCGAGGATGAACTTGGCGCTAGAGGGGTCGGTGAGGCTCGTGGAGTGGCTAGCTAGGTGCTGTGGGACTCGATGAGCAAGATGGACACCATCTTGTGGCCGGAGTGTGGCCGGAAGCACGTCGGCGACGAGGTCCGCGACGGTGCGGGCGTGTGATCCTCGTGCGGTGGCTACACAGCTCGGGAATGAGAGAGAGAGGGTCGGAGGAGTAGCTAGGCTCACAGCGCTCCCGTAGAGGCCACCGGCGGGGTCGGGGACGAGCTGCTGCGGCGGCGACGGCGAAGGGGATCTCCGGCGATGGCGGTTCGGG
>NC_057804.1:484846149-484847268 GCF_018294505.1 Triticum aestivum | reverse complement strand
TAGATAGTCAGATCCCACACATACCAAGCATTTCAATCATACACACAATATGCTCGATATGTGCAAATACAACGAAGCATCACAACATGACTCTATGACACAAGTACTTTATTTAAGGCTCAGTGAGCCATACATAACATACACAAAGGTACGGGTCTCACGACCCCACATACAAGTCATACAGTCATACAAACCAGCAGCGGAAGTAACTTGTCTGAGTACAGACAACTAGTAAAATAAAAGAGGCTTGGAAAGCCTAGCTATACTACGTGGTCCTTCACAAGCTCAGGGTCACCACCTGGGTCTTTAGCCTACTCGTTGATGTCAACGTCTACATAGAACCCATCAGAAGGGGTTGCAGCGTCTTCTGTAAAAATGTAGATTATAGCAACATGAGTACAAAGGTACTCAGCAAGACTTACATCAGATCCTACATTTATGCATAGTATCAAGAAGGGTTGGTGGAGTTATTGCAGCAAGCCAGCTTTGACTCTTGGCTAGGCTATCCTACGATACTTCAACTTGAAATGGTTTTGCGCACACGAGTCCACTACTCACCACTTCAATACACAACCGAGGATCCACCTCCGTCTTCCTACGGAAGAGCCATCCTCGGCACTCACACTTATCTTGAGGCTTTTAATAGTTTTCCATTTACTTGTCTATGAACTGTATAGGCAACCAAGTAGTCCTTTACCGCGGACGCGGCTATTCGAATAGATCATGTTAACCCTGCAGGGGTGTACTTCTTCATACATGTTTCCACCACTTAGCGTCTGCACACGACATGTGCTCGGCAGACTTCAAGCGAAAGCCGACGTGGGTGTAGACCACGACCTACCTAAACACTTAAGCCTCTAGTCCAGGTTTATCGCCTATTCAGGTTCCATCCGCAGGGAGTCCGGCCGAGGTTTCCCATACGGCCCCGAACGATGTGAACAGGGTTCCCGAGATACCTAACGGGTATTCGGTACACCCGGCCACGTACCTACCGCATCACAGCCCACCCCTACGGTCAGCGCTGTCCACGGCCTCCAGTAGGCTACAAACACCAGAAACTACTTGCAACTCCTGGACAGAGAGCTAGGGTGAATAAGAAGTCGAGCGGGGTCATATTTC
>NC_057804.1:484737661-484844622 GCF_018294505.1 Triticum aestivum | reverse complement strand
GATGGCGGTTCGGGCGAGGTTGGTGCGGCGGCTTCGAGGCACGCGAGCGCTCGGGGCTCGGCTAGCTCGAAGGAGTAGAGGACGGCGGAGCTTCTGGACAGGGTGGCGCGGCGTGGAGACGACGGGGAGCACGGCTACGACGGTGGTGCGGCGACAGTGGCATCGGCCATGGCTGGGGCGTGCGAGGGGGAGGAGCTGGAGAGGAGAGGGGGTGTCTGGGGGGTTCGGGGGAGAGAGAGAGGCCGGTTCACGGTGTTAGCCGGGCGAGGGAGGCGGCGAGGCGGCGAGCAGCTGCGTGGCGAGCTGCGGTGCCGCCGCCGAGCACCTTGGCTGCCTGCCTGGCAAGCCAAGCAGCTCGCTGGAGCGGTGGCCGGGCTGGGCCAGCCAGGTGGGCTGGCTGGTGGCGACAGGTAAGCTTTTTTCATTTTCTTCTGTTTCTGTTTTTATTTAATATATCTGCAACTTTGTTGAATTAAATAAAATACCTAGGCAACTTCAAAAATCACCAAACTATTCCTGGCCCATAGTTGGATTATTTCCAACATGAAACATTTTAGTTTGGAGATATTTGAGCATTTGAATATTTTATATTATTTTAAATGCCCAAATTCAAATATTTATGATTTAATTCAAAAACCCTAGGATGGCCTAGGAAAATGTGCACCACTTTTGGCAGAGGTTCTGAACCAAGACAAAAATGATGGGCATTTTAGAAGGGCATTTCAGGTTCATTGAAAAATTATTTTAGTAACCCTAGTTGGTTTCAGAGGGGACTGGGGGTTCTGTCATCCCCATTTCAAGTTTCTGATGAAAGAGTAAACATGATGCAACACTCTAATGCATGACTAGCTAGGGTGTGACACACTAGAAGCGGAAAATGCCCTGAATATTTGGTGGATAAGAAGGATGGCAAAGTGAACAAGGGTATATTTGATATACAGGTTATTGATGTGTACCTGACTAGTGTTTATAGTAGCCCCTGGGTATTTGATACTTGTTCGGTTGCTAAGATTAGTAACTCGAAATAGGAGTTATAGAATAAACAGAGACTAGTTGAGAGTGAAGTGAGGATGTGTGTTGGAAGTGGTTCCAAGATTGATATGATCATCATCGCACACTCCCTATACTTTCGAGATTAGTGTTGAACCTAAATAAATGTTATTTGGTGTTTGTGTTGAGCATAAATATGATTAGATCATGTTTATTGTGATACGATTATTCATCTAAGACAGAGAATAAATTGTTATTCTGTTTACATGAATAAAACCTTCTATGGTCATACACCCAGTGTTGATGGTTTATTGAATCTTGATCGTAGTGATACACATATTCATAATATTGATGCCAAAAGATGCAAAGTTCATAATGATAGTGCAACATATTTTCTGATGAGTGTTGATGCTCGTGGCGGGTATCGTTATTTTCTGACCTTCACAGATGATTTGAGCAGATACGGGTATATCTACTTGATGAAACATAAGTTCGAAACATTTGAAAAGTTCAAAGAATTTCAGAGTGAAGTGTAAAATCATCGTAACAAGAAAATAAAGTTTCTATGATCTGATCGTGGAGGATAATATTTGAGTTACGAGTTTGGTCTTCATTTGAAACAACATGGGATAGTTTCACAATTAACGCCACCTGGAACACCACAGCGTTATGGTGTGTCCGAACGTCGTAACCGCACTTTATTAGATATGGTGCGATCTATCATGTCTCTTACCGATTGTCACATCCCTAATTCTGGTCTGACCTATGCCAGCTTCCATGTGTGCATCATGTTTAAATTCAAATGAAATTTGAATTGAGGAATTTTCAAAGCCTCAGAAAACCCCTAAAAATAACCAACATTTAAATCGCATCAAATGAGTCCAAGAAAATATTCCTATTATTCTATGAAAATATTGGCATGAGGTGAAATTCAAACCAATATTTTTAGAGTCAGAGAAATAATTTATTTGGGCCTTTGATTTAAATCAATAATATATTTGGGTTGGAATTATTTCTGTTATATAAGAAATAATGACCAAATAATCCTAAACTGATATGTTCCATGTTGGATATGTTCTAAACAATGGGAACGTGCAGTTAGGTGATTTTTGAAAATACCTAAGTATTTTTAGAAAAGCCACAAAGTTGCAGGAAAATAGAAAAACATAAATAAAAGAGAGAGAGCAACTCACCTGGACTTACCTGCAGCCCACCTGGCCCAGCACCGTAGCAGCCCAGCCCAAAGGGGCAGCACCGTCTTCTTCCTCCTCTGCCAGGAGGACAAACAGGTGCATGGTGAGCGCCGATGCTGCCCCGGCCACCTCCTGCTTCCCCGGCTCCTCTCCCTCACTCGCTGCACCCTCTCCCCTCCTCTGCTCTCTCTCCCTCTCACCACCGAATGCCACCACCACCGCCGTTCGCCATAGCCGTAGCCGCAGCCAACCCCGAGCCTCTCTGACGTGTCCACGAGCATCGCCACGCCTCCCTCGTCCTCTCCGTCTAGCCACGCATCACCGGAGGCCCTGCATCGACGCCGTCTTCATCATCTTCGTCGCCGGCCGCCGGAGATCCCTCTCGCTGCCCCGCTCGCTCCGGTGCTTCCCCGAGCACTCCAAGGCCACCTCTGAACTCGCCGTAAGCTCCTCTACTGATCACCTCTACTCACATGCCCACTAGCTCATCATAGCCCTTGTTTCCGTTGAGACCGAAACTTCACCGGCGCCGGACTTGTCGCCGTCGTCGTTTTGGTTCGCCTCCGTCCAAACCGAGCGCGTCACTCCACTCAGTGCACTCCTAGGAGCCCGTAGTGCCCACCAGCTCCTCCTCCCATGCACCATGGCGCCGAATCCGTCGTTGCCCGAACTCTGGCCGCCGCCTTGGAGCTCGCCGCTGTCGGTTCAGGCCACCCCAGGTCCTCCCGTTAGCTCCATTAGATGCTCCGCATTGCCAGCTAGCCATAGCCGCAAACCACGAGTAAAACGGTGCCCTGTAGAGCATTCCCGAGCCGCCCCGTCGTCCCTGTCGTCGCCGGCGACGAGCCATGGACCAGGTCCGGCGGGTTTGACCCCGTTTGACCGGGGTTTGACTTTCCCCTGACCCACTGACGTGTGGGTCAGGCCCCTGCTTAATTAAGCGATAGATTAATTAGTGTTAATTAACTTAGTTAGTTAGGTTAGCCACTGACATGTGGGCCCAGGCCTTAACTAAACTAGATTATATTTAGTTTAATTTTAATTAACCTTGTTGGTTAACTGTGTCACTGACGTGTGGACCCCACACGTCGGGTTTGACCTGGACCGGGTAGTTGACCTGCTGATGTCACAGTGACGTAGTGCTGACGCCATAACTCATTTTCTGGATTAACTTTAATTCAGGAAATTCCAGAAAATAGTATAAACTTCTAAAAATCGTAGAAATTCAACAGTAACTCCAAATGAAATAAATTATATATGAAAAATGAACAGAAAAATCCTATCTATCCATCTGTACCATTTTCATGCATGCTAGAACAACTTATAGCTGCTGTCTAGCACAAATCATTTAAATGGCATTTAAACCCTCACATATGGAGTTTGAATTTCAACTTAGGGTTCAAACCAACTTCATTTAACTTTTTTGCTAGGTGCATTAGCTCAAAACACCAGCATGTTGCCATGTCATGAGCATGCATCATATTGTGCATTGCATTGATTGTGTTTCTTTCTCAGTTGCCGGTAATTGCCCCCTCTCAATAGACGCGTTTCGACGATGTGATCAATGACACCAATGAAGAACTATACTATCTTCAGAAGTGCCAGGCAAGCAAAAGCCCCTTGTTCATTCCGATACAATCCCACTCTCTCACTCCTGCTCTCCTTTATTGCATTAGGACAACAACGATTCAACTGTTACATGCTGCGGTAGTTGAACCCTTTCCTCTGCATGACCTGTCATTGCCATAGTAAATAGATGAAACCCACTAGCATGAGTAGGAGTTGTTTGAGCCCTGATGTGCCTACTCATTCATGCTTGTTTGTCATGCCTGCTACTGCTTAGAGTTGAGTCAGGTCTGATTCATCGGGGATGAATTGGAGGTGTGTGAATATGTCCTACTGTGTGTGATCTAAGTGTGTGAACACGATTTGATAAAGGTAGTGGTGAGAGGCCATGTAGGAGTACATGGTGGGTTGTCTCATTGTAGTCGTCCTCAGGAACTGAGTTCTGTGTTTGTGATCCATGAACAGCTACTACCACACATTGGGATCCTTAATTGACTCTCTCGACTTATTAATCAACATGATCTATGTCCAGGAGTTGCAACTAGTTTCTGGTGTTTGTAGGTAGTGTTAGTAGTCTACCAAGTGGCACCCGGTACAGGTGGGTGTAACACCCCGAGACCGATGCTCCAGAAGACTTCCAGCTATTCCGAGTTTCGCCGTGTGTTTCTTTTGTGCTTGCTCTTTTATTTTTGCATTGCATCATGTCACCATGCCATCATGCCATTTAATTTTAAAACTCAGCTAAATAAATTGCATGGATCTTCGATCCATTTAAATTGAGGGATTCACATGGTGATTTCTCTTTATAACATATTAAAGCCTCTCAATATCATTAGGGAGCTATAATAAAATTATTCCATTGTTTCGGTATCACCCATAAACACACTTGCAAAATAATTTCGTTCCTTTTCTGCTTCAAGTTTGGTCTCCAACCTTGCCATGCATTCTTTTATCATATTCCGGAGCTCCACCAAAAATCCGAACATTTTTGGACCTTCCTTTTATCAAGTCCTAGTTCAAACCCATTTGAATTAAATTCAAATGAGTTTGAATTTAAATCTTGCATTCGTGCCTCTTTTCTACTTTTCCTGGATCAAGCTCATTTTTGTGAGCCCGGGAAAATTATCCGCATGCCAAAGTCAGTTCTCTAACCTTTTTCCTTTCTCTCTTTTCCTTCTTCCTATTATTTTTTGTTTTGGAAAATAAAAGAGTAGAGAGAGAAGAGAGCCTGCTTCCCCGCAGCCCATTTGGCCCAAGGCCCAGCCGGACCCGCCTATCTAACCCTAGCCCCAACCGATCCAGCCCCCACGCATCTCTCGATCTCTCTCCCTCGTCTCCTCCCTCGCGCCGCCAACGCCCGATCCCCTCACCCGTCGCTCGCTGGCCCCCTCTCCCTCTCCTCGCGATCCACTTCTCTCCCCTCGCGCCTTGCTCGTGTTCCCCTCGTCGCCCTTCTCCCCGTCGCCTCTGCGCACGAGCGCCACGCGCCCAACCTCCTCCCTCACCTGCGGCCTCCTCCAGCCGGCCACCGGAGCCAGCTCGCTGCCGCCGGGCTTCGCCTCGCCATGCTGCCCCAGGGCGTCGCTCCCCTGCCGTCTCCGGCGCCGCAGCACTGGATCTGCTCCTTCCCAGCGACCCCGAGCCCCTTCGGCCTCCTCGCCACCGTCGCGCCCCGTTCCATCAGCCCCGCGCCCGGCCTCCGCAAAACCACCGGGACGGCCAACTCCGGCGGCCCTCCGTCGCCTGCGGTCGTGCCCCTCCTCTGCCTCGCCAGCCGTCGTCCTCAAGCTCATTCAGCGGCCCCCTGTCTTCTCCTCGTGCCCGCCGCCATCTTCGTCTGCGCCCAGAGGAGCCCGCAGCCTCCCTGGCCTCAGATCTGGCCGGATCGAGCCGGCCCGCGTCCACCACCACCACCACCTTGCCCCGTGCCCTCCATGGCCCTCCTCGCGCCCCTGCTTCCTCTCCAATGGCCTTTCGTGGCTACAACCACCTTTGCGCCCAAGGCCGCTACAATCTCACTTTCGGCCATGCCTTTGCCTTCCTGTACCGTTTGTTTCGTGCACGACTACATTCGATGTGGATTTCGTCAAGTACCCCTTCGGATGCGCCTAGTTCGACTACATGGTCCGCCAAGTTCCTCTACCGATGACTCGAAGGCCTATGAATGTGTACAACTACCGTCGCCGTGTACAACTACTTCCACTACTTCCACGACGTCCATGAACCACTACCGTCGCCACGTGAACGTCTACCTCCACTATGGCCGTGAACGACTACTTCCTCGCCGAACCCGAACCGCTCCGAAACGCATGCTTCGAAGGTATAACCACCGAGATGACCGACCGTGATCGAATGCATGTGTTGTATGAGATGTACCATATGTTTGCACCGTGTCCGAATTGTCACTCGTTTCCATGCCACTATCCCGTGGGAACCCAGTAGTCGGGAGCACCCCACCATCTCTAGCATGTTGCGCACATCCGCACGCCTCTTTTTGCACCGGTATCTCCATGAGCTACCGGAACCGATATGTTGTCGTGGCATCATTTTCGAATATGTTGTCGTTGCATCATTTTCGGATATGTTGCCGTGGCACCATTTTTGTTTCACACCGCCGTGGCACCTTTTTCCTTCCGCCATGGTGACAAATGCCTCGTATCATGCTCATGTTAACGTTTTCATAAATTGCATATAACTTGTATATGTCATCCGCATCATGATAACAACATTTAAAATGTTTAAAATTGTGTTTGCATTAAACTACTAAATGACATGTGGGGATTTTCCGGAATTGTTGTTTCTTGTTTCCGGCCTCACTTAAACTTGCCTAAATAGTTAGTTTATTTATGCTTCACCTCTTGCCATGTTAATTAACATTTAATATTGTTGGGTACATAACCGAGAGAGAACTAAATAATTGAAGTGGTGTTCCTTCAATATGCAACTCGTTGCATATTGAGCTCCACTTAAATTGTAGTGTTGTTTGCTTTACTTTGCCATGCTATGCCTCATTAAACCGGACATGCATCATATTTGGTTGTGCATCATGCCATGATTATGCTTGTGTGTTTACCATATTGTTTGCGTCTTTCCAGTTTGCTTCTCTCGTTAGCTTCGGTTTCGTTCCGGAGTTGTGAGGATTCATTCGACTACGTTCGTTTGTCTTCTTCATGGACTCGTTCTTCTTCCTTGCGGAATCTCAAGCAAGATGACCATTACCCTCGATATCACTTCTATCTTTGCTTGCTAGTTGCTTCGTTCTATCGCTATGATGCGCTACCTATCACTTTTTTACCATGCCTCCCATGTTGCCATGTCAGCCTCTAACCTTTTCACCCTTCCTAGCAAACCATTGCTTGCCTATGTTACCGCTTTGCTCAGCCCCTCTTATAGCGTTGTTAGTTGCAGGTGAAGTTGAAGATTGCTTCATGATGGACAGGATTATGTTGGGATATCACAATATCTCTTATTTAATTAATGCATCTATATACTTGGTAAAGGGTGGAAGACTCGTCCTTATGCCTGGTGTTTTGTTCCACTCTTGCCGCCCTAGTTTCCGTCATACCGGTGTTATGTTCCCGGATTTTGCGTTCCTTACGCGGTTGGGTGATTTATGGGAACCCCTTGACAGTTCGCTTTGAATAAAACTCCTCCAGCAAGGCCCAACCTTGGTTTTACCATTTTCCTACCTAAGCCTTTTTCCCTTGGGTTCTGCAGACTCAAGGGTCATCTTTATTTTACCCCCCCCCCAGGCCAGTGCTTGTCGTGAGTGTTGGTCCAACCTGTCAACCGCCGGTGGCCACCAGGGGCAACTCTGGGCTGGCCTACCAGAAGTTTGGACAATCCAGTGTGCCCTGAGAACGAGATATGTGCAGCTCCTATCGGGATTTGTCGGCACAGCGGGAGGCTTTGCTGGTCTTGTTTTACCATTGTCGAAATGTCTTGTGAACCGGGATTCCGAGTCTGATCGGGTCTTCCTGGGAGAAGGAATATCGTTTGTTGGCCATGAGAGCTTGTGATGGGCTAAGTTGGGACACCCCTGCAGGGTATAATCTTTCGAAAGCCGTGCTTGTGGTTATAGGCAGATGGGAATTTGTTAATGTCCAGTTGTAGATAACTTGACACCAGATCTGATTTAAAACATATCAACCGCGTGTGTAGCCGTGATGGTCTCTTTTCGGCGGAGTTCGGGAAGTGAACACGGTTTTGGGTTATGTTTGACGTAAGTAGGAGTTCAGGATCACTTCTTGATCATTGCTAGTTCACTGTGATACCAGTACAGGTGATGCAACCGAGCTCAAATGGGAGCTCAACGAAGACCTTGGTCGTTGCTATGTTTAGTTTCATGTTGATCAGTAGTGGAGCCCAGTTGGGACGATCGGGGATCTAGCAGTTGGGTTATGTTCTTTTCTTTTGGCTTTGTCCGTAGTCGGACTGTGTGTGTACTCTGAATGATGTATGATTTATTATATGTTCATTGTGTGAAGTGGCGATTGTAATCCAACTCTTTATCCCATTGTTGTTCATTACATGGGATTGTGTGAAGATGACCCTTCTTGCGACAAAACCACAATGCGGTTATGCCTCTAAGTCGTGCTTCGACACGTGGGAGATATAGCCGCATCGTGGGTGTTACAAGTTGGTAATCAGAGCCATCCCCGACTTAGGAGCCCCCTGCTTGATTGTTTGCTGGCGTTGTTGAGTCTAGAACAAAAAAGTTTTGAGTCTTAGGATTATATATATCGGAGAGTAGGATTCTTTTTACTCCTCAGTCCCTTCGTCGCTCTGGTGAGGTCTCCTGACGTAGATGTTTTGACTTTCCTCTCCTCAAATTTCACTAAAAAAAAATTTAGGATCACGCGGGTATCTTGGAATCGTTCCGATGGTTTTGTGACGAGAACATTGTTCTTGGTGCCTCCTGTCTATTATGTGGCTTTGACCCGGGGAGTTGAGCTCCAAGGTGTTGTCGTCACAATTTTATCGTTGCAGTTCTGGAATACCTGAGTTTTGCCGACATCGAAAATCTCTTTTATGCAGTTGTTGGTGAGATAACCTCGACGCCACCCAGTATTGGGGCGGGAGTTCAGGAGTATTGCCATAGCTCGTATAATGGATGCTTTTCGAAGGTTGAGGTACACGATTTCCGAAGGTTTCTTGGTTATGTGTTGACGGATGGATACAGCTTGGATGTAGGTATTGTTAGTTTGGGTGAGATATATTTTGCTTCCCCTGTATCCCCAACACCATATTGCATAACCAGAAAGTTTCGGGAGTTTTATAGGTGGGAATTCAAGTAGCTCCTAGAATATCTTTTCGACAGATGCATGATATGAGATTGGGGTTTGACGTCTAGTGGTCCGCCTTTCCACGGTCATTTTTACAGTGGTGTCGTTGTGTCTTAAAGAACCCTTGGCTATGCTGGTTCGGGGACACTTCGTATGTCATGTGCACTGCCTTGTACATGATGGTGCTGTACACTCGAGCCCGTGTGGGCCCCACCACGAAAACTTCGAACGAAATCTCTATCATATGTTTGTTCCGGCTTATTCTGCAAGCCAAATCCTCTGTTTTGTTTTATTTGTGGTATTCGAGTTGCTTCGAAGTCAAATGTTGAATCCATACCTTTCCTAAACGGTGTTCTCATATTGCTATGTGAATACTAATCCTTCTCGATCATCGAGATTGTCATATTAATTCTTTTCCAACCGGCGTGCTTCTCTTCAAGTGGATCCGATCATCTCAACATCCGCAAGATCAATTCTAAGTTTTTCTCAACGGTGTTTTTTTCATCTGTCCCAAGTTGCCTTTGTTTTCCCGCCCTCCCACCCCTTTTTCTTCAAGGACTCAGATTTCTTAATCATATATCCTTTTATTTGTGAGAAGTATCTTCATTCGTTTCTTTCAATGTTCTAATCTGGTGATTCTCAAGAAGATACTAACGGAGCTTCAAGTTTATTATTCTTCGTCTCTTTTCTTCTCCGGTGGATTTACCTCAAGCTTTCGGTGTTGATCATATCCTTATCCTTGTTCAAATGCTATCCCATGCCGGTGCCTCTCATAATTGTTCACCTTCCTCTATTTCTTCTCCGGAGTGCTCAAGATATCTCAGAAGATTCGTGTTTTTCCATTCTTAATCTGTTCAAGCTATTTGGAGATTGTTATCTCATTCAAGTCATTTAATTCAGCCGGTGCAATCTCTCTTTTAAAAATCATTCAACGGTGTTTCCTTTTGAGTGGGCCCTAACCCATAGGTATTTTCCCAGGATCTTACCTGACTCTTCTATTTATCACGAGCGATTCTCAAATTCATTTCGAAGTTTGATGTAAGAATGAATTGTCATCAGTCATATTCTTTCTCCAAGATCGCTTTCAAAATATTTTCATCGTTGGTTCATCATTTCTATTCTTCTTTGTTCTGAAGTGTCTCAACAATTCATGGTGGTTCTCATCTTCATCCTGAACATTTGAAGACTGAAGAAGAGGTTCTCTTAAATCTTGTCCGTTCTCTTGATGATTCGTGGTTCTAGCTTCATGCCATCCTCATAATTGTTTCGATCGTGAGAAATTCTTTTTACCCATCCGGAGCATTTCATGAGTTGTTTCTATTTCTTTCCACCGAAGGCCATCATGTCATAATTCTTCATTCTCAGCTTGTAGCTATCGTTCTCCAAATCTTACACGTGCATCGTTCAAATATCCTCTAATCAGTTCATGATCTCTTCGTTCTCTTGTATCTAAATTCTGTCAAGTATCTTCATTCATTTTCCAATTCTTCTCGGTGATTTGTGCCTTTGCTACTTTCATTTTCAATTCTTTCGGTGATTCATTCAAGAGTTCTCTTCCTTGGTTATCATATCAATTCATTCGTTGTTTCCAAATTCTACCAGTGGTTCCATCAATACCTTCTGAAGTTTACACTATATCTCTCTTAATCCTTTCTACGAGAATAAGTAGTATGCCAAATCCGTTGCTTGTCATCAATTTAAATTGGTGAAGGATACGCATAATGTAATTCTTATTATTGTTTCACCCAAGTAATCTAGTTTCTTCTTTTCAGAGTTGTTCATCATGTCATTTTTCTCGGTTCGAGATGCTTCATATTTTCTTTTCCGGAGTTCCAAGTTCTCTCGGTTATATCATCGCGAAGCTCCATCTAAATCATTGCAAGGCTTCACCTTGTGTTTTCAACTTCTCTTTCTTTCTATCATCCTTTTATTACCGGAGTTCTTCACGGAGGCTCTACATGGTGGTTCGTTAAGGATTCTTTTCATTCTTCAATTGTTCTTCAAGATTTCTCTCAAAGCTATGATCTGCCAAGCTATACTCAAAATTAAACATGGTGCTCAACACATGTTTTGTTTTGAGAAGCTCAAGTATTCTTCATCTTGCATTCCGAAGTGCAATTCTTTCTGTCTTATCTTTTGAGGTGGTGTTATGTCACTCTTGACAATTTTCCTTCATGTTTCATGATTCATATGTTGTCAAGAACGAGGTATTTTAAATCCATCAATCTCTTCGTTGGAGTATCTTGTGTCATTTTTCACCTAAAGCCTTCCCTAAGGAATGTTGCTATTGTGATGCTTATCAATGATCCAAGTTTTCTCCTATCCTCTCGGCAAAAGCAGTTTTCATCTCTTCGTTGATCTCAAGCAAGCAATTGTTTCCGTTAGTGGCCGGTTGTCACCTCATAATTTTGAGATGTTTTCCACAAGCCCACTACAAGCTTATTCGTTTCGTTGTTGGTTTTCCAACAACTCCGCTCTAACCTTCTTGGAAGGGTGCTTTCCATGTTCTTTTGTGGCAGAAGTTGACATTTCCTTCTCCATTCTGTTATTCCAATGATCTATCTTCTATTCTTTCTTCCGAAGGCATTGTGATGTTGCTCTTTTCACTCATCATCTCGAATTGTGAGGATCATGTTCTTTTCGTGCTTATCCATTTAACCGGAGTGTTATGTTCTCTGCTAAGTTCTTTTCATCTTATCAAGTCTTGCATCTCTTTTCAACCGGAGTGCCGTCCGAATTTGTTCTTCCTTGTTCCTTGTTTATCTCGTTTCAACCAGAGTGGTTCCAATTCCTTCTTGTCCATTGTCCTCGTCATTTATAGCTTTTCAACCTCTCAAGGCTCTTTGGTTTCACTCTTTTGTCGAAGAAGCAACTTAGTTTTACCTCTTCTCTTCCTCTTCCGTTTTCTCTCCGGTGCCATCCTAGATCTCGGGACGAGATCCTCTTGTAGTGCTGGAGTGTTGTAACGCCCCGAGACCGACGCTCCAGAAGACTTCCAGCTATTCCGAGTTTCGCCGTGTGTTTCTTTTGTGCTTGCTCTTTTATTTTTGCATTGCATCATGTCATCATGCCATTTAATTTTAAAACTCAGCTAAATAAATTGCATGGATCTTCGATCCATTTAAATCGAGGGATTCACATGGTGATTTCTATTTATAACATATTAAAGCCTCTCAATATTATTAGGGAGCTATAATAAAATTATTCTATTGTTTCGGTATCACCCATAAACACACTTGCAAAATAATTTCGTTCCTTTTCTGCTTCAAGTTTGGTCTCCAACCTTGCCATGTATTCTTTTATCATATTTCGGAGCTCCACTAAAAATCCGAACATTTTTGGACCTTCCTTTTATCAAGTCCTAGTTCAAACCCATTTGAATTAAATTCAAATGAGTTTGAATTTAAATCTTGCATTCGTGCCTCTTTTCTATTTTTCCTGGATCGAGCTCATTTTTGTGAGCCCGGGAAATTATCCGCATGCCAAAGTCATTTCTCTAACCTTTTTCCTTTCTCTCTTTTCCTTCTTCCTATTATTTTCTGTTTTGGAAAATAAAAGAGTAGAGAGAGAGAAGAGAGCCTGCTTTCCCGCAGCCCATTTGGCCCAAGGCCCAGCCGGACCCGCCTATCTAACCCTAGCCCCAACCGATCCATCCCCCACAAATCTCTCCCGATCCCCATCTCTCGATCTCTCTCCCTCGTCTCCTCCCTCGCGCCGCCAGCGCCCGATCCCCTCACCCGTCACTCGCTGGCCCCCTCTCCCTCTCCTCGCGGTCCACTTCTCTCCCCTCGCACCTTGCTCGTGTTCCCCTTGTCGCCCTTCTCCCCATCGCCTCTGCGCGCGAGCGTCGCGCGCCCAACCTCCTCCTCACCTACGGCCTCCTCCAGCCGGCCACCGGAGCCAGCTCGCTGCCGCCGGGCTTCGCCTCGCCGCGCTGCCCCAGGGCGTCGCTCCCCTGCCGTCTCCGGCGCCGCAGCACCGGAGCTGCTCCTTCCCAGCGACCCCGAGCCCCATCGGCCTCCTCGCCACCGTCGCGCCCCGTTCCATCAGCCCCGCGCTCGGCCTCCGCAACACCACCGGGACGGCCAACTCCGGCGGCCCTCCGTCGCCTGCGGTCGTGCCCCTCCTCTGCCTCGCCAGCCATCGTCCTCAAGCTTGTTCAGCGACCCCCTGTCTTCTCCTCGTGCCCGCCACTGTCTTCGTCTGCGCCCAGAGGAGCCCGCAGCCTCCCTGGCCTCGGATCTGGCCGGATCGAGCCGGCCCGCGTCCACCACCACCACCACCTTGCCCCGTGCCTGCCATGGCCCTCCTCGCGCCCCTGCTTCCTCTCCAACGGCCTTTGCGCCCAAGGCCACTGCAATCTCACTTTCGGCCATGCCTTTGCCTTCCTATACTGTTTGTTTCGTGCACGACTACATTCGATGTGGATTTCGTCAAGTACCCCTTCGGATGCGCCTAGTTCGACTACATGGTCCGCCAAGTTCCTCTACCGATGACTTGAACGCCTACGAACGTGTACAACTACGGTCGCCGTGTACAACTACTTCCACTACTTCCACGACGTCCGTGAACCACTACCGTCGCCACGTGAACGTCTACCTCCACTACGGCCGTGAACGAC
Source organism: Triticum aestivum (assembly GCF_018294505.1). Lineage (NCBI taxonomy): Eukaryota > Viridiplantae > Streptophyta > Magnoliopsida > Poales > Poaceae > Triticum > Triticum aestivum. Next base: position 484,830,967 of record NC_057804.1, on the reverse strand, counting down.
TACTTCCTCGCCAAACCCGAACCACTCCGAAACGCACGCTTCGAAGGTATAACCACCGAGATGAACGACCGTGATCGAATGCATGTGTTGTATGAGATGTACCATATGTTTGCACTGTGTCCAAATTGTCACTCGTTTCCATGCCACTATCCCGTGGGAACCCAGTAGTCGGGAGCACCCCACCATCTCTAGCATGTTGCGCACATCCGCACGCATCTTTTTGCACCGGTAACTCCATGAGCTTCCGGAACCGATATGTTGTCGTGGCATCATTTTCGGATATGTTGTCGTGGCATCATTTTCGGATATGTTGCCGTGGCACCATTTTTGTTTCACCGCCGTGGCACCTTTTTCCTTCCGCCATGGTGACAAATGCCTCGTATCATGCTCATGTTAATGTTTTCATAAATTGCATATAACTTGTATATGTCATCCGCATCATGATAACAACATTTAAAATGTTTAAAATTGTGTTTGCATTAAACTACTAAATGACATGTGGGGATTTTCCGGAATTGTTGTTTCTTGTTTCCGGCCTCACTTAAACTTGCCTAAATAGTTAGTTTATTTATGCTTCACCTCTTGCCATGTTAATTAACATTTAATATTGTTGGATACATAACCGAGAGAGAACTAAATAATTGAAGTGGTGTTCCGTCAATATGCAACTCGTTGCATATTGAGCTCCACTTAAATTGTAGTGTTGTTTGCTTTACTTTGCCATGCCATGCCTCATTAAACCGGACATGCATCATATTTGGTTGTGCATCATGCCATGATTATGCTTGTGTGTTTACCATATTGTTTGCTTCTTTCCGGTTTGCTTCTCTCGTTAGCTTCGGTTTCGTTCCGGAGTTGTGAGGATTCGTTCGACTACGTTCGTTTGTCTTCTTCATGGACTCGTTCTTCTTCCTTGCGGGATCTCAGGCAAGATGACCATTACCCTCGATATCACTTCTATCTTTGCTTGCTAGTTGCTTCGTTCTATCGCTATGCTGCGCTACCTATCACTTGTTTACCATGCCTCCCATGTTGCCATGTCAGCCTCTAACCTTTTCACCCTTCCTAGCAAACCATTGCTTGGCTATGTTACCGCTTTGCTCAGCCCCTCTTATAGCGCTGTTAGTTACAGGTGAAGTTGAAGATTGCTTCATGATGGACAGGATTATGTTGGGATATCACAATATCTCTTATTTAATTAATGCATCTATATACTTGGTAAAGGGTGGAAGACACGGCCTTATGCCTGGTGTTTTGTTCCACTCTTGCCGCCCTAGTTTCTGTCATACCGGTGTTATGTTCCCGAATTTTGCGTTCCTTACGCGGTTGGGTGATTTATGGGACCCCCTTGACAGTTCGCTTTGAATAAAACTCCTCCAGCAAGGCCCAACCTTGGTTTTACCATTTGCCTACCTAAGCCTTTTTCCCTTGGGTTCTGCAGACTCAAGGGTCATCTTTATTTTACCCCCCCCCCCTAGGGCCAGTGCTCGTCGTGAGTGTTGGTCCAACCTGTCAACCGCCGGTGGCCACCAGGGGCAACTCTGGGCTGGCCTACCGGAAGTTTGGACAACCCGGTGTGCCCTGAGAACGAGATATGTGCAGGTCCTACCGGGATTTGTCGGCACAGCGGGAGGCTTTGCTGGTCTTGTTTTACCATTGTCGAAATGTCTTGTGAACCGGGATTCCGAGTCTGATCGGGTCTTCCTGGGAGAAGGAATATCCTTCGTTGACAGTGAGAGCTTGTGATGGGCTAAGTTGGGACACCCCTGCAGGGTATAATCTTTCGAAAGCCGTGCCTGCAGTTATAGGCAGATGGGAATTTGTTAATGTCCGGTTGTAGATAACTTGACACTAGATCTGATTTAAAACGCATCAACCGCGTGTGTAGCCGTGATGGTCTCTTTTCGGCGGAGTCCGGGAAGTGAACACGGTTTTGGGTTATGTTTGACGTAAGTAGGAGTTCAGGATCACTTCTTGATCATTGCTAGTTCACGACCGTTCCGTTTGCTCTCTTCTTTCTCTTATTTGTGTATGTTAGCCACCATATTTGCTTAGTGCTTGTTGCAACTCCTCCTCATTACCACTTCCTACCCATAAGCTTAAATATTCTTGATCTCGCAGGTTTTGAGATTGCTGAGTCCTCGTGACTCACCAGATACTATCACAACAGTTGCAGGTGCCGATGATACCAGTACAGGTGATGCAACTGAGCTCAGATGGGAGCTCAACGAAGACCTTGGTCGTTGCTATGTTTCGTTTCATGTTGATCAGTAGTGGAGCCCAGTTGGGACGATCGGGAATCTAGCAGTTGGGTTATCTTCTTTTCTTTTGGCTTCGTCCGTAGTTGGACTGTGTGTGTGTACTCTGAATGATGTATGATTTATTATATGTTCATTGTGTGAAGTGGCGATTGTAAGCCAACTCTTTATCCCATTCTTGTTCATTACATGGGATTGTGTGAAGATGACCCTTCTTGCGACAAAACCACAATGCGGTTATGCCTCTAAGTCGTGCTTCGACACGTGGGAGATATAGACGCATCATGGGTGTTACAGTGGGATTGGGACAGACTAGGCACAGTGGCCCGGTGTACCAAGTGGCACCCGGATGGTGGGCTTGGGAACCCTGCACACATCGTTTGGGGCCGTGAGCGACACCCCGGCCGGATCTCCTTGCGGATGGAACCCGAATAGGCGATAAACCTGGACGACAGACTTGTGTGGTTAGTCAGGTCATGGCCGACTGCCTCGCCAGGCTTCCGCTTGAAGGTTGCTGAGATACACGAGGTGTACATGGCGGTAAGTGGCGAGAGCGTGTGTGAATAAGTACACCCCTGCAGGGTTAATATGATCTATTCGAATAGCCTTGTCCGTGGTAAAGGACTTCTGGGTTGCCTGTATAGTTCATAGACAAGTGAAAGTGGATACTCTAAAATACGCAAGATAAGCGTGAGTGCTATGGATGGTGTTCTCGTAGGGAGACGGAAGCGGATCTATAGTGGTGTATTGATATGGTGAATATGCAGACTCGTGTGCGCCACCCCAAAAGAGTTACTTGCAGTCGTAGTTCAGGATAGCCACCGAGTCAAAGCTGGCTTGCTGCAGTTAAACCCCACCACCCCTTTGTTGATATTGGTGCATATGTAGTTAGTTCTGATGTAAGTCTTGCTGGGTACATTTGTACTCACGTTTGCCTATTTTATGTTTTTCCAGAGAGACTTCACTCTCACTAGTAGTAACGCATGGACTTCGATGTTTAGCTTGTTACCTCAGCTATGATCTTGTGCCCTCGGCAGGATCTCGTAGATAGTCAGGCTTCTCAGCCTTTTTCATTTGTAGATGTCTGTACTCAGACATGTTAAGCTTCCGCTTGTGCTTTGACTTGTATGCTCTGAATGTTGGGTCATGAGACTCATGTTTGTATTATCTCGCTCCTCGGAGCCTATTGAATAAATACCTGAGTTGTAGAGTCTTGTTGTGATGCCATGTTGTATTTGCACATATCGAGCATATTGTGTGTATGTTATTGAAATGCTTGTTATGTGTGGGATCTGACTATCTAGTTGTTTATCCTTGGTAGCCTCTCTTATCGGGAAATGTCTCCTAGTGCTTCCACTGAGCCTTGGTAGCTTGCTACTGCTCTGGAACACTTAGGCTGGCCGGCATGTGTCCTTCTTCGTTCATGTGTCTGTCCCTTCGGGGAAATGTCACGCGGTGTCTACCGGAGTCCTGTTAGCCTGCTACAGCCCGGTTTACCGGAGTCCTGCTAGCCCAGTTGCTACAGCCCGGATTCACTCGCTGATGACCGACACGTTTGTTGTTGGGTCATGTATGCATGTCCCTATAAGTTAGTGCCACTTTGGGTTCACGACTAGTCATGTCAGCCCGGGTTCTTGTCATATGGATGCTAGCGGCACTATCATATACGTGAGCCAAAAGGCGCAAACGGTCACGGGCCAGGTAAGGTGGCACCCGTGGGAATACCGTGCGTGAGGCCACAAAGTGATATGATGTGTTACATGCTAGATCGGTGTGACTTAGGATCGGGGTCCTGACAGCTTTGGTATCAGAGCCTGACTGCCTGTAGGATTACCAAGCCAAACCGGTCGAAGTTGAGTCTAGAAATTCTTTAGTTATATAAGGGAATTGATTTTGGATGGGAACGTAAGGCTCTTCTTACTCCTTATACCTTATGCCCTTCTGATCTGAGTCATTTTATCTTTCCTACGGGGTTAAGGAACTAGGCTATCTTTTCTTTCTATCAGGATCACGTGTTACTAATCCGTAGACTTATAGGATTAATGGATTTAAGCCTCTGTTCAGTTCCTACTACTTCTGTATGATAACTGTTGATCCCGAAACCTTGATATTGTGCTTCTGAGTGGCTATGCCACCATTTTTTAGAATGTCTCCAATCTTTTTGAGGATTTACAGCCGTTATGCTGTCCGAGTTATCCCCGGTTTCTAAACAGTCCGATGCATTTGCAAATTCCTTCTCCCCGTTCCCGATGTCCTCTCTAGCTAGGTTAACCACACTAGACGGTGAGTTGAGGTACTCTATTGCCTCAACATTTATGTTGGAGTTATTATTATGACCCTAGGTGTCTCAGGGGATCATCTAGTAGTCTATCCATGTTTTGTGATCCCAGTGTGATGACTCCGGCCATCATTCCCGAAAGCATCCCGTGATGCCACTTAGTTAGTAGGCATTCCACTTCTGGGTTTTGAACCCGAGATTCACCCTACTTACTTCATGTTGATAGTGTTTGCTAGTGCCTTTAGGATATTAGTAACCTTTGCGATAGTCCTCGAGGTCTGTGGTATTTCCTTCTTCCAAATACCATGAACTGCCTATGGCAGAAGTTCTTTTGAACCAAAAGATCACAACCAGAGTGCTCTTGATGAGTTCTCGATTCCATGTTGTGACTCTGCCAGTTCTACCTTTCTGCATGGGTTATCCGAAAGAAACATGTTGAACTTGTTCGACATGCTAATCTATGCATCCACAACTCAGAAAATCATATGTTCTTTTGAGTTGCCCCTCTTTAGTTGTTTTCTGGCCCTTGTCTATCAATTGATAGTCAGGAGTGATTATGCATTCATGTTATCAATGCCTATTACTCTTGTGGTCCGTCGAGCCATTCTACTCCAGAATGATTAGGAGAAACAAACTCCAGTACCTCTTCCATATCCAGGATTAGGTCAAAGTAGTTGTATTCCGCAGATCAAAATGCCAATCCAGCTATTGATTCTGTTCTACCTGAAGTATTACCCACTTTATGTCAGGAATGTCATGAGGATTGCACCTTCTCTTATGGATTCTTGATGTAGTGATACTTCTCACCATCATTATTCATTCCTCGGTTCCGTGTTGTCGCAACCGGAGTGCTGACAAGTGAATCGTGATGTGTGAAATCTATATTCCTAGCAACCATGTTGAATAGTGATTAATGGACGATAATCTCATTCTTAGTGTGTTGGTTATGGAATCATCATTCTAAGATTGATCGTGCTACCTAGTCCTTACTTCCGGTGCACTTTTCGATCAATGAGTTAGGGCTATGCCAATCCCTTGCTTATTTGATCATTTCATCTTGCCCTTAGAAGCAAGATTGTTCCCGAGCTTAATAATATATCGGTGGTTCGTGATTTTCCGATTATCTTCTCGGAAGTATCACCAGGTTGGCACCTGACCGCTATGTTGAGCTCGTGACCAAGTTGGTTTTTGAAACCACCCTTTCTCCAAGAATCCGTGTTGGATACCCTGAGCCAGTTGGTTAAGCTAAACAACAACTTGGAGAGTTGGAGGATAAAAGCTTACCTGACTTAGTTCATTTCAAAGGGATATCCTTTGTATGTGTGTGTTGAAGAAAGTTGATATTTTCATCGACTGACCCTCGTGATCAGTTAATGAACCTATCATCTTGTCCAACCTTTGATTTGGGTGTGGGCTATCCTCAAATCAAGTCAGAACCAACGATGCTTGTAATGTTGTCTTATTCGTGGTTGAACCCTCAAGCATACACCATTACATCTTTTGGTCTGACCAATGCTATCACCTTGTTCACCTAGTCGTGGAATTCCATTTTATGGAAATTTTGATAAATTGTTGTTGAGCCCATTGACAACATCCTTATCTTCTCCATGATTTTGTCGGACATCAAGCTACTGTTGGAAATTTATGTAAGCATTACTTCGAGTTTCGTTCATGAAGCATATGTTTGGATGAAAGAAGTGACTACCTCTAATTCACGTGTACTTGGTGCAAGTTGCCGTCGTGAATTCGAGAAAGTTTGTTTTGCCTCCTTTGGAATCATCCCAATCAGTTATGCATACGTGTGAAGTATTCTATGGTTTGGAGACTTGCAACCTTCATTCTATATGTGTCCCTAGCACACCAAGCCACTGATTGATCTGTTCAGGGATAAGAAGTTCAAATGCTATTCTTGAAGGGCCCAGAAGGACATGCACATGACTTCGTTATTTCAATGATGGTTCCCCACCTGAACTCGGTAGTGTTTTACTATAAGACTACTACATGGTCATGCTTGTCTTGGACGGCGTGTTCACAGGTTTGTAGCAGAACCAGCTCATGTTTTGGAGCTTGCTATCGTAGTTTATTTCCTGAGAATCTCGCAACGTCATCTCGTCGGTTTGTGTTGCAAACTTTCTTTTCCAGACATGCTGTCTGAATTATCCTGTTACCAACTAGATATGAATCTCAGGCAGATATGATGGTTGGAACTTCTTCCAAGAACTATGATATAGGTTCCAGTGAAGTGGACGCACCTAGCTGGAAGTACTATTATTGTAGTATCTTGATTAAGCCATTTGGTCACTACCCATAAGGATTTCATAGGATTTACTCCTTAGTTGTCCCTTATGGATTCTTATGCTCCCGAAGTCCGACCTTTTACTTGATGTTCTAGATATCAAACCATATCTAGGAATGGGTTACGCTAGCACATCAAGGAGAACATTAGAAGCGGAGTGCTAAATGTCTCTCGGTCGATCATCCAGATTTTGTTTCCCTGGCATTGCTAGGGTGAAATCTGAGAAAGTGTTGTCTTCCTTTCCATCTGCATCCTCCATCGTTAGTCATCATGGTAGTATGTAGTTGTATTAACATTCTTTTCATAGATGTTGGTAGAACTATGATGATTATGGGATTGCTCAAGTTCTTGAGAGCACGCGCAAGCAAAATCATTCCTTGTGTTGTTTTCAACAACATAATCCACATTGTCCATTCTAATTCGGGTATGTCATTCTACCGAACCCCTCCAAACGATCGCTTGAGAATTGCCTTAGGCCGGTATAAAGAGTTTCAATGATCTCTGAATCAAAGGTAATTCTTTTTGCCACTTAAGAGGATATTTCTACAAGTCACCTTCCCTAAGGTGCCCCGTTATGGTATCATGGCAACTCAACTCCTCGCTACGTTGGCAATTGTTTACCACCTTCTTAAGTGTGGAATTGTTGTCTACCTAGTGAACCCTCGTCATCTGTTCCACTCCATCCCTCTAGATGTATGCTTCATGTCTCAGCTCGGGAGATGCTGCTATGTCTCATCCCATGAGTTGATCCTGAGTTGATCCTGAGTTGTTCGGTCTTCGAGAAGATCAATTCTTCTAGAGTTTTCCTTTCCTCTTCTTTGTCATGTTGGTTAAAGTTCTCAGAGCAAGGCATCGAGACAATGATGATGATCAAATCAACGTTCATTTGAGGTGCACCTTGGATCATGAAGATTGCGTTAGTTGCGTTTTCCCCTTCATCTTACCTACGCCTGAATCTCGGGATGAGATTCTTGTTTAGCGGGGGGTGAGTTGTCACATCCCTAATTCTGTTCTGACCTATGCCAGCTTCCATGTGTGCATCATGTTTAAATTCAAATGAAATTTGAATTGAAGAATTTTCAAAGCCTTAGAAAACCCCTAAAAATAACCAACATTTAAATCGCATCAAATGAGTCCAAGAAAATGTTCCTATTATTCTGTGAAAATATTGGCATGAGGTGAAATTCAAACCAATATTTTTAGAGTCAAAGAAATAATTTATTTGGGCCTTTGATTTAAATCAATAATATATTTGGGTTGGAATTATTTCTGTTATATAAGAAATAATGTCCAAATAATCCTAAACTGATATGTTCCATGTTGGATATGTTCTAAACAATGGGAATGTGCAGTTAGGTGATTTTTGAAAATACCTAAGTATTTTTAGAAAAGCCACAAAGTTGCAGGAAAATAGAAAAACATAAATAAAAGAGAGAGAGAGAGAGCAACTCACCTGGACTTACCTGCAGCCCACCTGGCCCAGCACCGTAGCAGCCCAGCCCAAAGGGGCAGCACCGTCTTCTTCCTCCTCTGCCAGGAGGACAAACAGGTGCGTGGCGAGCGCCGACGCTGCCCCGGCCACCTCCTGCTTCCCCGGCCCCTCCTAGCGACACCACGACGATGCCCCGTGTCCCCTCGCTCCTCTCCCTCACTCACTGCACCCTCTCCCCTCCTCTGCTCTCTCTCCCTCTCACCACCGAACGCCACCGCCACCGCCGTTCGCCATAGCCGCAGCCGCAGCCAACCCCGAGCCTCTCCGACGTGTCCACGAGCATCGCCACGCCTCCCTCGTCCTCTCCGTCTAGCCACGCATCGCCGGAGGCCCTGCATCGATGCCTTCTTCATCATCTTCGTCGCCGGCCGCCGGAGATCCCTCTCGCCGCCCCGCTCGCTCCGGTGCTTCCTCGAGCACGCCAAGGCCACCTCTGAACTCGCCGTAAGCACCTCTACTGATCACCTCTACTCACATGCCCACTATCTCATCGTAGCCCTCGTTTCCGTCGAGACCGAAACCTCACCGGCGCCGGACTTGTCGCCGTCGTCATTTTGGTTCGCCTCCGTCCAAACCGAGCGCGTCACTGCACTCAGTGCACTCCCAGGAGCCCGTAGCGCCCACCAGCTCCTCCTCCCATGCACCGTGGCGCCGAATCCATCGTTGCCCGAACTCTGGCCGCCGCCTTGGAGCTCGCCGCCGTTGGTTCAGGCCACCCCAGCTCCTCCCATTCGCTCCATTAGATGCTCCGCATTGCCAGCTAGCCGTAGCCGCAAACCACGAGTAAAACGGTGCCCTATAGAGCATTCCCGAGCCGCCTCATTGTCCCTGTCGTCGCCGGCGACGAGCCGTGGACCAGGTCCGGCGGGTTTGACCCCATTTGACCGGGGTTTGACTTTCCCCTGACCCACTGACGTGTGGGCCAGGCCCCTGCTTAATTAAGCGATAGATTAATTAGCGTTAATTAACTTAGTTAGTTAGGTTAGCCACTGACATGTGGGCCCTGGCCTTAACTAAACTAGATTATGTTTAGTTTAATTTTAATTAACCCTGTTGGTTAACTGTGTCACTGACGTGTGGACCCCACACGTCAGGTTTGACCTGGACCGAGTCAGTTGACCTGCTGACATCACAGTGACGTAGTGCTGACGCCATAACTCATTTTCTGGATTAACTTTAATTCAGGAAATTCCAGGAAATAGTATAAACTTCTAAAAATCATAGAAATTCAACCGTAACTCCAAATGAAATAAATTATATATGAGAAATGATCAGAAAAATCCTATCTATCCATATGTACAATTTTCATGCATGTCAGAACAACTTATAGCTGCTGTTTAGCACAAATCATTTAAATGGCATTTAAACCCTCACATATGGAGTTTGAATTTGAACTTAGGGTTCAAACCAACTTCATTTAACTTTGTTGCTAGGTGCATTAGCTCAAAACACCAGCATGTTGCCATGTCATGAGCATGCATCATATTGTTCATTGCATTGATTGTGTTTCTTTCTCAGTTGCCGGTAATTGCCCCCTCTCAATAGACGCGTTTCGACGATGTGATCAATGACACCAATGAAGAACTATACTATCTTCAGAAGTGACAGGCAAGCAAAACCCCCTTGTTCATTCCAATACAATCCCGTTCTCTCGCTCCTGCTCTCCTTTATTGCATTAGGACAACAATGATTCAACTGTTACATGCTGCGGTAGTTGAACCCCTTTCCTCTGCATGACCTGTCATTGCCACAGTAAATAGATGAAACCCACTAGCATGAGTAGGAGTTGTTTGAGCCCTGATGTGCCTACTCATTCATGCTTGTTTGTCATGCCTGCTACTGCTTAGAGTTGAGTCAGGTCTGATTCATCGGGGATGAATTGGAGGTGTGTGAACATGTCCTACTGTGTGTGAGCTAAGTGTGTGAACACGATTTGGTAAAGGTAGCGGTAAGAGGCCATATAGGAGTACATGGTGGGTTGTCTCATTGCAGCCGTCCTCAGGAACTGAGTTCTATGTTTGTGATCCATGAACAGCTACTACCACACATTGGGATCCTTAATTAACTCTCTCGACTTATTAATCAACATGATCTCTGTCCAGGAGTTGCAACTAGGTTCTGGTGTTTGTAGGTAGTGTTAGTAGTCTACCAAGTGGCACCCGGTACTGGTGGGCTTGGGACAGACTAGGCACAGTGGCCCGGTGTACCAAGTGGCACCCGGATGGTGGGCTTGGGAACCCTGCACACATCGTTTGGGGCCGTGAGCGACACCCCGGCGGACCTCCTTGCAGATGGAACCCGAATAGGCGATAAACCTGGACGAGAGACTTGTGTGGTTAGTCAGGTCGTGGCCGACTCCCTCGCCAGGCTTCCGCTTGAAGGTTGCCGAGATACACGAGGTGTACATGGTGGTAAGTGGCGAGAGCGTTTGTGAAGAAGTACACCCTTGTAGGGTTAATATGATCTATTCGAATAGCCGTGTCCGCGGTAAAGGACTTCTGGGTTGCTTGTACAGTTCATAGACAAGTGAAAGTGGATACTCTAAAATACGCAAGATTAGCGTGAGTGTTATGGATGGCGTTCTCGTAGGGAGACGGAAGTGGATCCATAGTGGTGTATTGATATGGTGAATATGCGGACTCGTGTGTGCCACCTCAAAAGAGTTACTTGCAGTCGTAGTTCAGGATAGCCACCAAGTCAAAGCTGGCTTGCTGCAGTTAAAACCCACCACCCCTTTGTTGATAATGGTGCATATGTAGTTAGTTCTGATGTAAGTCTTGCTGGATACATTTGTACTCACGTTTGCCTATTTATTGTTTTTGCAGAGAGACTTCAGTCTCACTAGTAGTACCGCATGGACTTCGACGTTTAGCTTGTTACCTCAGCTACGATCTTGTGCCCTCGGCAGGATCTGGTAGATAGTTAGGCTTCTCAGCCTTTTCTTTTGTAGATGTCTGTACTCAGACATGTTAAGCTTCCGCTTGTGCTTTGACTTGTATGCTCTGAATGTTGGGTCATGAGACTCATGTTTGTAATATCTCGCTCCTCGGAGCCTATTGAATAAATACTTGAGTTGTAGAGTCATGTTGTGATGCCATGTTGTATTTGCACATATCGAGCAATTGTGTGTATGTTATTGAAATGCTTGTTATGTGTGGGATCTGACTATCTAGTTGTTTATCCTTGGCAGCCTCTCTTACCGGGAAATGTCTCCTAGTGCTTCCACTGAGCCTTGGTAGCTTGCTACTGCTCTGGAACACTTAGGCTGGCCGGCATGTGTCCTTCTTCGTTCCTGTGTCTGTCCCTTCAGGGAAATGTCACGCGGTGTCTACCGGAGTCCTGTTAGCCTGCTACAGCCCGGTTTACCGGAGTCCTGCTAGCCCAGTTGCTACAGCCCGGATTCACTCGCTGATGACCGACACGTTCATTGTTGGGTCATGTATGCCTGTCCCTGTAAGTTAGTGCCACTTTGGGTTCATGACTAGCCATGTCAGCCCGGGTTCTTGTCATATGGATGCTAGCGACACTATCATATACGTGAGCCAAAAGGCGCAAACGGTCCCGGGCCAGGTAATGTGGCACCCGTGGGAATACCGTGCGTGAGGCCGCAAAGTGATATGATGTGTTACATGCTAGATCAGTGTGACTTAGGATCGGGGTCCTGACACCGATTTACCACTATCATTTTGGGGTTAGGCATTAGAGGCAGTTGCATTCACTTTAAATAGGGCACCATTAAAATCTGTTGAGACGACGCCTTATGAACTGTGGTTTGGCAAGAAACCAAAGTTGCCATTTCTTAAAGTTTGGGGCTGCGATGCTTATGTGAAAAACCTTCAACCTGATAAGCTCGAACCCAAATCAGATAAGTGTGTCTTCATAAGATACCCAAAGGAAACTGTTGGTTACACCTTCTATCACAGATTCGAAGGCAAAATCTTTGTAGCTAAAAATGGATCCTTTCTGGAAAAGGAGTTTCTCTCGAAAGAAGTGAGTGGGAGGAAAGTAGAACTCGATAAGGTAACTGTACCTTCTCCCTTATTGGAAAGTAGTTCATCACAGAAATCAGTTCCTGTGATTCCCACACCAATTAGTGAGGAAGCTAATGATGATGATCATGAAGCTTCAGACCAAGTTACTAACGAACCTCATAGGTCTTCCAGAGTAAGATCCACACCAGAGTGGTACGGTAATCCTGTTCTGGAAGTCATGTTACTAGACCATGATGAACCTACGAACTATGAGGAAGCAGTGATGAGCCTAGATTCCGCGAAATGGCTTGAGGCCATGAGATCTGAGATGGGATCCATGTATGAGAACAAAGTGTAGACTTTGGTGGACTTGCCGATGATCGGCAAGCCATAGAAAATAAATGGATCTTTAAGGAGAAGACCGACGCAGACAGTAATATTACTGTTTACAAAGCTCGATTTGTTGCGAAAGGTTTTCGACAAGTTCAAGGAGTTGACTACGATGAGACTTTCTCACCCATAGCGATGCTTAAGTCTGTCTGAATCATGTTAGCAATTGATGCATTTTATGATTATGAAATTTGGCAAATGGATGTCAAAACTGCATTCCTGAAAGGATTTCTGAAAGAAGAGTTGTATATGATGCAACCGGAAGGTTTTGTTGATCCAAAGGGTGCTAGAAAAGTGTGCAAGCTCCAGCGATCCATTTATGGACTGGTGCAAGCCTCTCGGGGTTGGAATAAACGCTTTGATAGTGTGATCAAAGCATTTGGTTTTATACAGACTTTTGGGGAAGCCTGTATTTACAAGAAAGTGAGTGGGAGCTCTGTAGCATTTCTGATCTTATATGTAGATGACATATTGTTGATTGGAAATGATATAGAATTTCTGGATAGCATAAAGGGATACCTGAATAAGAGTTTTTCTATGAAAGACCTTGGAGAAGTTGCTTACATATTGGGCATCAAGATCTATAGGGATAGGTCAAGATGCTTAATTGGACTTTCACAAAGCACATACCTTGATAAAGTTTTGAAGAAGTTCAAAATGGATCAGTCAAAGAAAGGGTTCTTTCCTTTGTTATAAGATGTGAAGTTGAGTCAGACTCAAAGCCTGACCACGATAGAAAATAGAAAGAGAATGAAAGTCATTCCCTATGCCACAGTCATAGGTTCTATAAAGTATGTTGTGTTGTGTACCAGACCTATTGTGTACCCTACCCTGAGATTGGCAAGGGAGTACAATTTTGATCTAGGAGTACATCACTGGACAGCGGTCAAGATTATCCTTAGTGGGGACTAAGGAAATATTTCTCGATTATGGAGGTGATAAAAGAGCTCGTCGTAAAGAGTTACATCGATGCAAGCTTTTACACCTATTCATATGACTCTAAGTCTCAAATCTAGATACATATTGAAAGTGGGAGTAATTAGCTAGAGTAGCTCCGTGTAGAGCATTGTAGACATAAAATATTTGCAAAATGCATACGGCTCTGAATGTGACAGACCCGTTGACTAAACTTCTCTCACGAGCAAAACATGATCACACCTTAGTACTCTTTGGGTGTTAATCACATAGCTATTTGAACTAGATTATTGACTCTAGTAAACCCTTTGGTTGTTGGTCACATGGCGATGCGAACTATGGGTGTTATTCACATACATATGTGAACTATTAATGTTAAATCACATAGCGATGTGAACTAGATTATTGACTCTAGTGCAAGTGGGGGACTGAAGGAAATATGCCCTAGAGGCAATAATAAAGTTATTATTTATTTCCTTATTTCATGATAATTTTTTATTATTCATGCTAGAATTGTATTAACCAGAAACTTAGTTCATGTGTGAATACATAGACAGAACAAAGTGTCCCTAGTATGCCTCTACTTGATTAGCTCGTATATCGAAGATGGTTATGTTTCCTAACCATAGACACGTGTTGTCAATTGATGAACGGGATCACATCATTAGGAGAATGATGTGATGGACAAGACCCATTCGTTAGCTTAGCATTATGATCGTTACAGTTTCATTGCTACTTCTTTCTTCATGACTTATACATGTTCCTCAGACTATGAGATTATGCAACTCCCGAAAACCGAAGGAACACCTTGTGTGCTATCAAACGTCACAACGTAACTGGGTGATTATAAAGATGCTCTACTGGTGTCTTCGATGGTACTTGTTGAGTTGGCATAGATCAAGATTAGGATTTGCCACTCCGATTGTCGGAGAGGTATCTCTAGGCCCTCTCGGCAATGCACATCACTATAAGCCTTGCAAGCGATGTGATTAATGAGTTAGTTGCGAGATGATGCATTACGGAACGAGTAAAGAGACTTGTCGGTAATGAGATTGAACTAGGTATTGAGATACCGATGATCGAATCTCGGGCAAGTAACATACTGATGACAAAGGGAACAATGTATGTTGTTATGCGGTTTGACCGATAAAGATCTTCGTAGAATATGTAGGAGCCAATATGAGCATCCAGGTTCCGCTGTTGGTTCTTGACTGGAGATAGGTCTCGGTCATGTTTACATAGTTCTCGAACCCGTAGGGTCCGCACGCTTTCGGTGACGATCGGTATTATGAGTTTATGTGTTTTGATGTACCGAAGGTTGTTCGGAGTCCCGGATGAGATAAGGGACATGAAGAGGAGTCTTGAAATGTTTGAGACGTAAAGATTGATATATTAGAAGGCTATATTCGGACATCGAAAAGGTTCTGCGTGGTTCAGGTATTTATCGGAGTACTAGAGAGTTATGGGAATTCGCCGGGGAGTATATGGGCCTTATTGGGCTTTAAGGGAGAGAGAGGGGCTACCTAGGGCAGGCTGCGCGCCCCCCAAGACCTAGTCCGAATTGGACTAGGGGGAGGGGCGGTGCTCCCTCCTTCCTTCTCTTCTCTCTTCCCCTTCCTTCTCTCCTACTCCTACTACTTGGAAGGGGGGAATCCTACTCCCGGTGGGAGTAGAACTCCCCAGGGCGCTCCATTGTAGAGGGCCGCCCTAAGGGAGTCCTGGGTTAGGGGGTCCTCGGATAGCCGGACTATATACTTTGGTCGGATTGTTGGACTATGAAGATACAAGATTGAAGACTTCGTCCCGTGTCCGGGTGAGACTTTCCTTTGCGTGGAAGGCAAGCTTGGCAATCCGGATATGTAGATCTCCTTCTCTGTAACCGACTCTGTGTAACCCTAGCCCCCTCCGGTCTCTATATAAACCGGATGGTTTAGTTCGTAGGATAACAACAATCATACCATAGGCTAGCTTCTAGGGTTTAGCCTCTACGATCTCGTGGTAGATCAACTCTTGTAATACTCATATCATCAAGATCAATCAAGCAGGAAGTAGGGTATTACCTGCATCGAGAGGGCCCGAACCTGGGTAAACATTGTGTCTCCCGCCTCCTGTTACCATTAGCCTTAGATGCACAGTTCGGGACCCCATACCCGAGATCCGTCGGTTTTGACACCGACATTGGTGCTTTCATTGAGAGTTCCACTGTGCCATCACGGTAAGGCTTGATGGCTCGCCTTGTTGTCAAGGACAACATCACCTCTGGGGGAGCCCTGGCTGTAGGCCAAACTCTCCGATTAGGCGGCTTCATCATGACCGCCCGTCCGGCCGCCGAACCGACGATGACTTCTCAGGTCATCAAAAACAACCTCCAGGTCAGCTCGGAATTCACCGAGCAGATGGATCCAATGGAGCTCTCCTCCATGAACGAGCTCTTGGATCGCATCGCCGCCCTGGGAGTCGCTATGGACTATGATCGGATCGGGCATAAACCCGACCAAAGGGAGATTAACTCTTCGCCGGTCACCCATCAGCTAGCGGTGGTGGAGGAGCAATGCAATGATTCTTCCTCTATTTTGAGGATGAATTATGTCCGGATTCCCAAGCTCTCCGAGCCGGATACCCGTCTACGAAAGGACATGGCCCAAACTCCAAACCTACAATCGGATAGCAGGCCAGAAAAATTGGGCAACATCCCGGAGCCCGAACTGCCAAGCTCAGAAGCTCCTCTACCCCTGGGTCTCAGATTGGGTCAGGGTTTGCTCATGGACGGTGGCAGCCGATTAAACCTCATCTACGAGGAAACTCTTAACAAAATGGAAATAGACAAGATCCGCATTGAGAAAAGCAGCACGACCTTCAGAGGAACCATCCCTAGTTGGGAGGCACGATGTGAGGGAAAAATCACACTAGATGTGGTATTCGGCACGCCGGAGAATTATAGGTCCGAAGAAATCACATTCCAAGTGGCTCCATTCAGTAGCGGATACCATGCTCTTCTAGGGCGGGATGCATTCATGAGCTTCCAAGCTATACCCCATTATGGGTACATGAAGCTCAAGATGCCCGGGCCCAATGGAATCATCACTCTAGCTAGTGATCCGGACGTGGCACTCCGCACCAAAAATAAAACCGCCGCACTGGCCCTTGAGGCATTATCCGAAGCCCTCACAGCCGAAGAACTGACCACGCTATGCCTCCATAGTGCACAGGGACGACGTGATACTCGACAAATGACCCAAGTCCACCTCTTTCAAACCAGCGGACGAAATAGTCAAATTCCAGGTCCACCCAATGGACCCTACAAAAACAGCATCCATCGAGGCATAGCTGAACCCCACAATAGACGCTGCATTGTGAGAGTTCTTGCGTGAGAATTGGGACATCTTCGCCTGGCATCCTTCAGACATGCCAGGTATCCCACGCAGGTTGGCCGAACATAGCCTAAACATACTGAAGGGATACAAGCCGGTCAAGCAGACTGTTCGGCGCTTTTCAGAACCTAAGCGACAAGCCATGGGAGAAGAGCTAGCCAAGTTACTCGAGGTCGGATTCATCAGATAAATAAAACATCTAGACTGGCTAGCAAACCTGGTGATGGTACCAAAGAAGGACAAATCATGGTGCCTCTGTGTCGATTTCAAGGACCTCAATAAGGCTTGCCCCAAGGATCCCTTCCCCCTCCCCCGCATTGATCAAATCATCAACGCTACCACAGGACAAGACTCATTGTGCATCCTCGACGCATACTCCGGATACCATCAAATCAAGATGGCGGAGTCCGATCAAGCCGCAACGGCATTCATCACACCATACGGCCCCTTCTGTTTTAACACCATGCCTTTCGGGCTCAAAAATGCTGGTGCAACCTATCAACGCATGATTCAGACATGCCTAGAAAAACAAATCGGCAAACCAGTGGAGGCATACGTAGACGACGTGGTCATCAAAACCAGACACATCGAATCTTTAATAGACGACTTGAGGCTTATGTTCGACAATCTCCGAACATATGACATCAAGCTCAATCCGGAAAAATGTGTTTTCGGCGTGCCTGCCAGAAAGTTGCTGGGCTTCATCGTTTCCAATAGAGGAATTGAAGCAAACCCGGCTAAATTCCGAGCTCTGTCACAGTTGACTACCCCAACAGACCTCAAGCAAATCCAGAAATTAACTGGATGTGTGGCTACCCTAAGCCGCTTTATCTCCTGATTGGGAGAAAAGGCACTACCTCTTTATCGCCTTATTCGATGCACCGAACACTTTGAGTGGACGGATGCAGCCATGGCCGGACTAGAAGAAATAAAGGCCCTCTTGGTCAGCAATCCAATCCTAGCCGCCACAAATATCGGCGGACCCATGCTTTTATATATAGCTGCAACACACCAGGTTGTAAGCGCAGTGCTCGTCATCGAACGAGAGATGGACGGACATAAGTTCCCGCTTCAAAAGCCGGTATACTACGTATTCACTGTCCTCAATCCATGCAAGTCATGGTACCCACATTATCAAAAGATAGCATACGCGGTCTTCATGGCATCCCAGAAACTACGACACTACTTTCAAGAGTGTTCAATCACAGTGGCCTCTGAAGCACCACTCAACGATATAATAAATAACCGCGATGCCACGGGCCGGATTGCTAAATGGGCTATCGAGCTCCTCCCATTCGACATAATATACAAACCACGGCGAGCCATTAAGTCACAAGTACTGGCTAACTTCATCGCCGAATGGACCAAAGCCGAACTCCCTAAAGAGTACGGCGCGTACTCCAATTGGATCATGCACTTTGACGACTCTAAGACGATGGCTGGTCTGAGGACAGGCGTTGTCCTGACATCCCCCACCGGAGATACAGTCCAATATGTACTCCAAATATTATACACAGACTCCAACAATGCAGCCAAATATGAGGCTCTGTTGCACGGTCTTTGGATGGCAGTCTCCATGGGCCTTCAATGCCTAGAAGTGCATGGGGATTCGAACCTTGCAATACCTCAAATAAATGGAGACTTTGACGCCAAGGACCCAAAAATGGCGGATTATTGTAATGCCATCCTCAAAATGTCAGCCCGGTTCGAGGGGCTCGAATTCCACCATGTGGTTTGAGAAAACAATCAAGCGGCGGATATCCTCGCCCGCATTGGCCCTAAGCGTGACCCAGTCCCACCTAATATCTTCTTGGAAAGGCTGTTCAAGCCATCTGTGGTGTGGGAAGGGGAGACCGGCAATACCAGTCCGGATCCGAACACAACCCTAGATCATGAACACTCTGACGTAATCGGAGGCTCCGCCACTGAAATAACACCTTCAGCCCACGTGATTATAGTTGTCATCGCCCCATGGACAGAACCCTTCTTAGCCTACCTAAATAGGCAAGAACTCCCTGAGGACCAAAATGAAAGCACATTGTATTGTGCGGCGCTCTAAAGCCTGCAAGGTCCACAAGGGAGAGCTTTATAAGAAAAGTGTGACCGGAGTGCTCCAAAGATGCATCTCCGAAGAGGAAGGGCGGCAGCTCTTGGCCGAAATTCATGCCGGACTCGACGGACACCATGCCGCAGCTCGGGCCCTTGTAAGCAAGGCCTTCCGTATAGGTTTCTACTGGCCACAGCCCGAGCAGACGCACAGGACCTCGTCCAACATTGCATCAGTTGCCAGCTTTTTGCAAATCAAAGCCATATGCCACCTACCGCTCTCCAAACAATCCCCATAACTTGGCCCTTTGCGGTTTGGGGGCTTGATATGGTTGGACCCCTTAAAGGAGGATGCCATAAGAAAAAAATACTTGTTGGTCATGGTGGATAAATTCACCAAATGGATAAAAGCCAAACAAGTTAAAACGGCCGAATCCGGACCAGTGATAGACTTCATATCAAGGGTTGTACACTGTTACGGTGTCCCCCACAGCATCATCACCGATAACGGCTCCAACTTCATAGCCAACAAGGTGAAAACTTGGTGTGGCAACATGGGCATTAAGCTCGATTACGCCTCCGTCTATCTCCCCCAAACGAACGGTCAAGTCGAATGAGCGAACGGTCTTATTATGAGCGGCATCAAACCCAGACTAGTGCGATCCCTGAAGGAATCAGATACGCACTAGGTCGAGGAGCTCGACTCCGTACTATGGGGGCTGCGGACCACACCGAGTCGCACTACCGGACACCATTTTTTTATGGTGTACGGCGCAGAGGCGGTATTGCCCTGCGATATCATTCATGACTCACCTCGAGTGCGCATGTACGAAGAGAAAGAAGCCGAGCTTGATCCGCAGGACAATTAAGATGCCCTGGAGGAGGAGCGTGATGTCGTGAAAGCCCGTTCCGCATTCTATCAGCAACAGGCTCGCAGGTATCAAAGCAGAGAAGTATGGGCCAAAACTTATAACATTGGCAAACTCGTTCTACGCCTACCGTAGAAGAAAAAGGACAAGCTCAAGCCCAAGTGGGAAGGTCCCTTCATCATTGATAAAGTTCTCACTGGAGGGGCGTATCGTCTGCGTGATGCATCTGATAATCGACTCGAGCCAAA
This sequence comes from Triticum aestivum, assembly GCF_018294505.1. NCBI lineage: Eukaryota > Viridiplantae > Streptophyta > Magnoliopsida > Poales > Poaceae > Triticum > Triticum aestivum. The sequence continues at coordinate 484,810,833 of NC_057804.1, read as the reverse complement.
CCCATGGAACGCGGCCAGACTCCGAAGATTCTACGCCTAGAGCCGAACTAAGTGTTTGTCTCCTTACCTCCACCTTTCTTTTTCATGTTATATCCTCTTTTTATTTTTCTTTCTTTTTATGGCCTCAAAGGCTTCAAGTGTGTCTCGACTACACGATCTTGACGCGCTATGCGCGCTCATTATACCTGGGGGCTTCTTATACAGAAGCTTAATATAATTATCTTCCGGGCTTTATGCCCAGCACATATGTGTCACTCTTCCATATGTACCTTTTTTCGCCATTATATGCATCGATATGACTTAAGTTTTGGCCAAGCTGGGTTGCCTGGCTCCTGTGTTTATGCCCTACATTCTCGTTAGTTCGGCTAGGTCATACGGGGAGCACCTCTATGATTGTTACTACCGGGTCAGCCGGATGTGTACCTCAGACTGGGTGAAGCCGAAAGCTAGCGTTCTTAAGGGAATATTCGGTCGGTGAACAAAAGATGTCTCTTACCTACTTACAATATAAGCCCCCATATGTTTTATATCATGCATCTCTGTTCGCAGCTCGGACATGCACATTAATGCATGCGTACCCAAGGAAAGGAACCCTAACGGAACTATTCTCCCTGGAAGATGTTTCTTACTATCAATGTAATATAACATAGCTAGTTGGGTACTTGTCTGTTCAAGCACTTATGACCCCTACGTCTGGTTTCCACGCGTACTCCGATTTACATAACTGAGCGGGTATTCGGATACACTCTGGACTATCGGGTCCGGAGGCTGAAGCGGAAAGGTCTGCCATGACAAATGATTTACAATCCGGCTAGGGACAAAATATGTCCTCTGAAGTACACAGTCACTTAGACTGACTAAATTCTTCTTCTATACCATCCAACATGTTGTCTAGCCTACAATCCTGTTGGGAATACTTTGCGGCTAATCCTACGTGGTCATATACCAGACTAACGGGGATCTCTTTCCCATCTGACCCTACAGGTCCGACCTCAGCCATGTGATTTGGGTCAACCTTGGTGTACCGTGTCTTCACCATGGCCCAGGCTTCCCTTGCACCTTGTCGGCAGGCTGATATCTTCCATAATCGGAAGCGCCGCTGCGCTCCCTTGAGCATCTCGACAAGCTCCCCCATGCCTCCGGGCAGGGAGGTAGAGGGCCACAAGGCCTGGGCAATACCCTGCATCACCTGCCGAACTTGTTCGTGCAGTTACGAGAGCTCTTGCAGTAGATCGCCTGGAAATCCGGGCATCTCCTCTTCGGGATGACCTGTCAGCATACCTACAGACATAACGATGTCAGCCTGCTTCTTCGTCAAACTATATAAAGGTTCGTTCGAGCGCTTACTAAAAATGCCGCGTCGAAGCCTCTTATTCTCCTTCACAGAGTCTGCAAGCTGGGCCCGAACATCTCCTAGTTCAACGCCCAGCCGGGTATGGGCACCCTGGAGATCATTTTTCTCTTGAATAACCCTTGTAAGCACGCGCTCACCAGCCTCTAGCTGTCATTTAGCATATTGCTCATCCCCTGATACAATCTCCGGATTACCTCCGGGATTGTCTGCAGAATCTATTGTTAGATTCGCATGCACGCCAAATACCAACTGGTACATGTCATTACTTTCTTTTTGATCAAGACAAGTATTACTAGATGAGGCCTTCTTGGACTCCTCCATTCCGGCAACTGCGGCCCGTAGCTGGGCTTTGCACTCCTCCAGCTCCTTAGTCAACTGGGTATTCTTCTCGGTAAGAACCTATGCATACAATGATCCTTAAATCAGTTGTGCCAACTGTTTCAAGTCTTAGGGGCTACTGATATACATAATTATCAGATTTTCTTACCCGTATATCCTTTGCATACTGGTCCGTGGCCCTGGCAAGACCATCTTTAGCAGCTCGGATGTACGCATCTCCTGAGTTGAAGGCATTGAACGCCTCTTCAGAGAAATTAGGGTCGCGGAGTACGGCCCGTCGACGCGTGTGATTCATGGCGCTCTCCACTTTGGAATTCGTAGCGGACATTCTATCTGCATCCTCTTTAAGAGGACCGTCCGGCGTTGTCCCTGTGTTAGCCTCCGCCCCTGAGTCCGGTTCTAGAATCCGGCTGGTGGAGTCATGGCCGGCAGGCTCTCCAGACACTGTCCAGCAAGCGTTTTTTCTGCCAGGGACCACGAACATTGTTATATTTTAAAGATGATAATCACGGAGCAGGTTTTTAATCATACCTCTGTGACGGCGTCTCGGTCCTGACCGCCTTCCTTTTGAGCCTACCCGGCTTTGGTGCCCCTTGTTGGTGAGCCACTGTGGGTTCGGCACGACGCGTCAATGGCCTTCCCTGTAAAATGCAATACATGTGCGGTGGGTAAAGCGCAAAGAAGGGATCCTTCTCGAAAGTTGGGACTCAGGTTTTACTTACATGTGATGCAGGGAGTAGGCCAGGATAATCAGCTATGATGGCCACCAGGGCACCGTCACGGCTTAGCTGATAGAACGTCCTGTCGACGAGCTCCACAAATATGCCTGGATCTTCTTCGAGTCCGGGGTCAAGGGCCCGGTCAGGGTCCTCTAGCGGTAGAGACGGACTATGGACCTCCTGATACGTCTCCAACGTATCTATAATTTATGAAGCATTCATGTTATTTTATTATCTGTTTTGAATGATTACGGGCTTTATTATACACTTTTATATTACTTTTGGGACTAACCTATTAACCGGAGGCCCAGCCCATATTGATGTTTTATTGCATGTTTCAGTATTTTGAAGAAAAGGAATATCAAACGGAGTCCAAACGGAATGAAACCTTCGGCAACGTGATTTTTTGGAAGAATATGATCCGGGAGACTTGGAGTTCACGTCAGAAGATCCTCGAGGAGGCCAGGAGATAGGAGGGCGCGCCCACCCCACCCCCCCCCCCCCCCCCCACCCCCACCCCCCCGGGCGTGCCCCCCTGTCTCGTGGGCCCCTCGAGCACCTCCCGACCGACTTCTTTCGCCTATATAGTCCCACGTGCCCTAAAAACATCCACGGAGAAGATAGATCGGGAGTTCCGCCGCCGCAAGCCTCTGTAGCCACCAAAACCCTCTCGGGAGCCCGTTCTGGCACCCTGCCGGGGGGGTACCTCACCTGTGGCCATCTTCATCATCCCGACGCTATCCATGACGAGGAGGGAGTAGTTCACCCTTGAGGCTGAGGTTATGTACCAGTAGCTATGTGTTTGATATCTCTCTCTCTCGTGTTCTCTCTCTCGTGTTCCCTCTATGGCACGATCTTGATGTATCGCGAGCTTTGCTATTATAGTTGGATCTTATGATGTTTCTCCCCCTCTACTCTCTTGTAATGGATTGAGTTTTCCCTTTGAAGTTATCTTATCGGATTGAGTCCTTAATGATTTGAGAACACTTGATGTATGTCTTGCCGTGCTTATCTGTGGTGACAATGGGATATCATGTGCCACTTGATGTATGTTTTGGTGACCAACTTGCGGGTTCCGCCCATGAACCTATGCATAGGGGTTGGCACACTTTTTCGTCTTGACTCTCCGGTAGAAACTTTGGGGCACTCTTGAAGTACTTTGTGTTGGTTGAATAGATGAATCTGAGATTGTGTGATGCATATCGTATAATCATGACCATGGATACTTGAGGTGACAATGGAGTATCTAGGTGACATTAGGGTTTTGGTTTATTTGTGTCTTAAGGTGTTATTCTAGTATGAACTCTATGATAGATTGAGCGGAAAGAATAGCTTCATGTTATTTTACTACGAACTCTTGAATAGATAGAACAGAAAGGATAACTTTGAGGTGGTTTCGTACCCTACCATAATGTCTTTGTTTGTTCTCCGTTATTAGCGTCTTTGGAGTGACTCTTTGTTGCATGTGAGGGATTGTTATATGATCTATCTATGTTATTATTGTTGAGAGAACTTGCACTAGTGAAAGTATGAACCCTAGGCCTTGTTTCCTACCATTGCAATACCATTTACACTCACTTTTATCATTAGCTACCTTGCTATTTTTATAATTTCATATTACAAATACCTTTATCTACCATCCATATTGCACTTGTATCACCATCTCTTCGCCGAACTAGTTCACCTATACAATTTACCATTGTATTGGGTGTGTTGGGGACACAAGAGACTCTTTGCTCTTTGGTTGCAGGGTTGCTTGAGAGAGACCATCTTCATCCTACTCCTCCCACGGATTGATAAACCTTAGGTCATCCACTTGAGGGAAATTTGCTACTGTCCTACAAACCTGTGCACTTGCAGGCCCAACAACGTCTACAAGAAGAAGGTTGTGTAGTAGACATCAAGCTCTTTTCTGGCGCCGTTGCCGGGGAGGTGAGTGCTTGAAGGTATATCTTTAGATCTTGCAGTCGAATCTTTTTGTTTCTTGTTTTATCACTAGTTTAGTTTATAAAAGGAAACTACAAAAAATGGAATTGAGTTTGTCTCATACGCTTCGTCTTTTTAATATCTTTCGTGAGTATGATGAAAAGGGAAATTGTGCTCAAGTGCTAGAAGAAGAAATCTATAGAATGTTTGATACTAAATCTTTCAATGATGAGCATGATTGCAATATTGTTAGTTTGAATTCTTTGAATATCCATAGTACTAATGATGATTGCACTAGTCATGATGAAAATATCTCTTATGAGCATGTCAACTTTTGTGGAGTGCATGTCTGCATGAACACACTGAATAGAGAAGATATATATTGCAAGAGGCATAAGTATTTAGAAACTTAAAGGTTGCAAGAAAGTCTTGATGTTTGTGCTGAAAAATTCAATATTTTTCGTGCTCCTTGCGAACTTTGCAATGAACATGGTCATTTAAATCTCTAATGCAAATTGTTTCATGACCAAATCGTATCCAAAAATGGTGATAATTTGATTACCCTTGAGCATCATAAAGAGCTTAGTCTTCTTTTGGGGTATGAAGAAATGAAACGTATAACTAAGCGTATTCCAAAATTTAATCTTGATAGATTTCTTGATTTTTATCTAGAGAAGATTTATTTGTATTGTGCGGTGAATTGCATTGAAAATCCTTATATCGCCAATTACATAAAGAAAATAAAGCAAATAGAAGATGATGAGAATACTAATGAAAGGGAAGAGACTTCCCAATCTCCTCCTATTATTTCTTATGATGAATCAGGTAACGAGGAGGAGCTTTCTATTCAACCAATCCCATCAATAAAGAGGGTTGAACCCACACATAATGTGAAGAAGAAAAGGAAGAGAAGGAGCAGCAAAGGTAAAATGGTATCCCTCCCAAATGATGTTTCTCCTACTACTCATTGTGATTATGGTAATTGCTATACTATTGGTGCTATCCATACTATTAATAATGAGAGTGATTATGCTTATGATATGAAAGGGCCCAAGCTTGGGGAAGCTATGTTTGATGAGAATGGCATATTTTAGAATATATTTTCTGAAATTAATGATTGTCCCAAGCTTGGGGATGCTATGTTTAATGAAGATGATATTTTTAGCCTCCCAAGTTTTGATATGCAAAGTTGTTATGATGATAGCATGCCTCTTACCTATGATGATTATATTGATGAAAGTGGGTTTGGAAGAGTGTCAACTTTAGGAAGTAGTGATCCCACTATTTTGGAGGATGTTGAATCTTATTGTGATGAATATGAAAGTGGATTTGGAAGAGTGTCAACTTTATTTAGTGATGATTCCACTATCTTGGAAGAGGTTTCAATCGATTATGATGAGAACAAAGTTGCTACTTATGATGATTATTGTGATGAAACTTATGCTATAAAAAGTAGTGATGATTATATTTATAAAACTTGTCATGATTATGATTACCCTTTTTCTGAACATTACTCTTTTAATGTGGAAACAATTTATAGTATTCAAGTCTCTTATGATACTCCCACCATTCCGAATGAGAAGAATTTTGCTTATGTGGAGAGTAGTAAATTTTCTATGCTTGTAGATCATGAAAAGAATGCTTTAGGTGCTGGTTATATTGTTGAATTCATTCATGATGCTACTGAAAATTATTATGAGGGAGGAACATATGCTTGTAGGAATTGCAATAATATCAAGTTTCCTCTCTATGTGCTTAAAGTTTTGAAGCTATGCTTGTTTTGCCTTCCTATGCTAGTTGATTATTGTTCCCATAAGTTGTTTGCTCACAAAATCCCTATGCATAGGAAGTGGGTTAGGATTAAATGTGCTAGTCATATGCTTCATGATGCTCCCGTTATGTTTCAAATCTTATCTTTTATGTGAGCATCATTGCCATCATCATGCCTATCTAAAAAGGCATTAAAGAAAAGCGCTTGTTGGGAGACAACCCAATATTTTCCCTTACTGTTTTTGTGTGTCCACATTATTATGCTACTATAGTAATCATGTTTCATAGCTTTTGTTTCAATAAAGTGCCAAGTTGAGCCTTTGGGAAGACTTGGGTGAAGTCTTTATGATCTTGCTGTAAAAAACAGAAACTTTAGCGCTCACGAGATTAGCTGCCATTTTTTACAGAAGAATGCTTTTAGGTTAATTATTTTTGCAGATGATTAATAGACAAATTCCTCAGGTCCACCAATTTATTTCATAATTTTTGTACTTCCATAAGTTTGATACATATTACTACAGACTGTTCTGTTTTTGAGAGATTCTGTTTTCTATGTGTTGTTTGCTTATTTTGATGCATCTATGGCTAGTATGTAAGGGTATGAACCATAGAGAACTTGGAATACAGTAGGTTTAACACCAATATAAATAATGAATGAGTTCATTACAGTACCTTAAAGTGGTGATTTATTTTCTTATACTAACGGAGCTTACGAGTTTTGTTTTGAGTTTCGTGTGGTTGAAGTTTTCAAGTTTTGGGTAAAGATTCGATGGACTATGGAATAAGGAGTGGCAAGAGCCTAAGCTTGGGGATTCCCAAGGCACCCCAAGGTAATATTCAAGGACAACCAAGCAACTAAGCTTGGGGATGCCCTGGAAGGCATCCTCTCTTTCATCTTCGTTCATCGGTAACTTTACTTGGAGCTATATTTTTATTCGCCACATGATATGTGTTTTGCTTGGAGTATCAATTTATTTTGTTAGTATTTGCTTTCTGTTATTTAGAATAATATTTTGCATCTTTATTTTCAATAAAAATGTCAAGGATAGCCTTTACCATGCTTATTTTACTAGTATACATGTTGCTGTTTGAAAACAGAAAGTTTACCGCTGTTGCAAAAATTCCCTAGAAAAGTCAGAGAGTGATATAATGTTGAATATTTTTGAATAATGAGATATGATAAATATTTTACAGTGTAGTATTTTTCTTATAATTTTTGGAGTTAGGGAAGTATGATGAATCTTTCATTCTTTACAGACTATACTGTTTTGGCAGATTGCTGTTATGTTTGCATTGTTTGCATATGCTTGCTTGTTTAATGATTCTATTTGAGGATAGGAGTATTAAATATGCAGAGACATTTAGTATTAAATGTTGAATAATAATTTTAGTGATTTGTTACAGTAGAAAATGATAAGGTTTTGCATTGGTTTATACTAACCTATCTCACGAGTTCTTGTTGAGTTTGGTGTGGATGAAGCTTTTGATAAAAAGAGAAACCATGATATGAGAGGAATTAAGGAGACATAAAAGCTAAAGCTTGGGGATGCACAAGGCAACTCAAGATAATATTTCAAGAAGTCTCAAGCATCTAAGCTTGGGGATGCCCCGGTAGGCATCCCACCTTTCTTCTTCAACAACTATCGGTTAGTATCGGTTGAACCTAAGTTTTTGCTTCTTCACATGAGTTGTGCTATCCTTGCAATGTCATTTTGTTTTGCTTTGCTTGCTGTTTGAATACAATACCAAGATCTGAAATTCTTAAATGAGAGAGAGTCTTCACATAGTTACGTAATTATTTAGCTACTCATTGATCTTCACTTATATCTTTTTGGAGTAGTTTGTCATTTACTCGTGTGCTTCACTTATATCCTATGACTAAATGGTTGAATGAGTTGATTGTCATAAATCTGAAATTATATATGTTTCATTTGCTTATCCCATGGGGAGTAATGACTTCACATCTAAGAAGTAGAGGTTGTAAATTTATTGAAGGTTAGCAAGCATTGTATTGGTCATTTGAACAATTCATGAAAGAATATTGAAGGAAGAGAGATTTCACATATAAATATACTATCTTAGACATCTTTTATAATTGTGAGCACTCATTAAGTATGACATGCTAAAGAGTTGATGTTGGACAAGGAAGACAACGTAATGGGTTATGTTTTCTCACATCTCAGTTAAAGTATATTGTCATGGATCATTCAAACATGTTGAGCTTGCCTTTCCCCCTCATGCTAGCCAAAATTCCTAGCACCAAGTAGAGATACTACTTGTGCTTCCAAATATCCTTAAACCTAGTTTTGCCATGAGAGTCCACCATATCTACCTATGGATTGAGTAAGATCCTTCAAGTAAGTTGTCACGGGTGCAAGCAATAAAAGTTGCTCTCTAAATATGCATGACTTATTAGTGCGGAGAAAATAAGCTTTTTACAATCTTGTTATGGAAGCAATAAAAGTGAAGGACTGCATAATAAAGGTCCATATACAAGGGGCAATATAAAGTGACATTCTTTCACGTTCAGATTTTGTGTATCCAACCCTAAAAGCGCATGACAACCTCTGCTTCCCTCTGCGAAGGGCCTATCTTTTACTTTATGCAAGAGTCAAGGTGATCTTCACCTTTCCCTTTTTCATTTTATCCTTTGGCAAGCACTTTGTGTTGGGGTGATCCTGATATATATATCCAATTGGATGTAAGTTAGCATGAACTATTATTGTTGACATCACCCAAAGGTGAATACGTTTGGAGGCAACACTATAAGCCCCTATCTTTCTCAGTGTCTGATTAAAACTCCATAACCACAAATATTGCGTGAGTGTTAGCAATTGTAGAAGACTATATGATAGTTGAGTATGTGAAGTTTGCTAAATCAAAGCTCTGACATAGACCCTTCCTGAAAATAAGATGAATTGCAATTGTTTGATGACTAAGAATGAAGTTTGCTAGTTTTCAAGAAAGTTTATAGTCTATGCTTTAACATGTGAATAGCTTGTTACTTGATCATGAAAACTTTTATGAGATGAACTACTTTTATGACATATAAACATGCTAGAAAAGGTGATTGAAATTATCATTGATCAAACTTGTGCACCTGCTAGCATTCACACTTCATAAATTCTTTCTTTTATCATTTACCTACTCGAGGACGAGCAGGAATTAAGCTTGGGGATGCTGATACGTCTCCAACGTATCTATAATTTATGAAGCATGCATGCTATTTTATTATCTGTTTTGAATGATTACGGGCTTTATTATACACTTTTATATTACTTTCGGGACTAACCTATTAACCGTAGGCCCAGCCCATATTGTTGTTTTATTGCCTGTTTCAGTATTTCGAAGAAAAGGAATATCAAACGGAGTCCAAACGGAATGAAACCTTCGGCAGCGTGATTTTTTAGAAGAATATGATCCGGGAGACTTGGAGTTCATGTCAGAAGATCCTCGAGGAGGCCAGGACATAGGAGGGTGCGCCCACCCCCCTGGGCGCGCCCCCTGTCTCTTGGGCCCCTCGAGCACCTCCCGACCGACTTCTTTCGCCTATGTAGTCCCACATACCCTAAAAACATCCACGGAGAAGATATATCGGGAGTTCTGCTGCTGCAAGCCTCTGTAGCCACCAAAAACCTCTCGGGAGCCCGTTCTGGCATCCTGCCGGGGGGATCCCTCACCGGTGGCCATCTTCATCATCCCGGCGCTATCCATGACGAGGAGGGAGTAGTTCACCCTCGAGGCTGAGGGTATGTACCAGTAGCTATGTGTTTGATCTCTCTCTCTCATGTTTTCTCTCTCGTGTTCCCTCTATGGCACGATCTTGATGTATCGCGAGCTTTGCTATTATAGTTGGATCTTATGATGTTTCTCCCCCTCTACTCTCTTGTAATGGATTGAGTTTTCCCTTTGAAGTTATCTTATCGGATTGAGTCTTTAATGATTTGAGAACACTTGATGTATGTCTTGCCGTGCTTATCTGTGGTGACAATGGGATATCATGTGCCACTTGATGTATGTTTTGGTGACCAACTTGCGGGTTCCGCCCATGAACCTATGCATAGGGGTTGGCACACGTTTTCGTCTTGACTCTCCGGTAGAAACTTTGGGGCACTCTTTGAAGTACTTTGTGTTGGTTGAATAGATGAATCTAAGATTGTGTGATGCATATCGTATAATCATGCCCATGGATACCTGAGGTGACAATGGAGTATCTAGGTGACATTAGGGTTTTGGTTGATTTGTGTCTTAAGGTGTTATTCTAGTATGAACTCTATGATAGATTGAGCGGAAAGAATAGCTTCATGTTATTTTACTACGAACTCTTGAATAGATAGAATAGAAAGGACAACTTTGAGGTGGTTTCGTACCGTACCATAATCTCTTCCTTTGTTCTCCGCTATTAGTGTCTTTGGAGTGACTGTTTGTTGCATGTTGAGGGATTGTTATATGATCTATCTATGGTATTATTGTTGAGAGAACTTGCACTAGTGAAAGTATGAACCCTAGGCCTTGTTTCCTACCATTGCAATACCATTTACGCTCACTTTTATCACTAGCTACCTTTCTGTTTTTATAATTTCAGATTACAAATACCTTTATCTACCATCCATATTGCACTTGTATCACCATCTCTTCGCTGAACTAGTGCACCTATACAATTTACCATTGTATTGGGTGTGTTGGGGACACAAGAGACTCTTTGATATTTGGTTGCAGGGTTGCTTGAGAGAGAGACCATCTTCATCCTACGCCTCCCACGGATTGATAAACCTTAGGTCATCCACTTGAGGGAAATTTGCTAATGTCCTACAAACCTGTGCACTTGTAGCCCAACAACGTCTACAAGAAGAAGGTTGTGTAGTAGACATCACCTCCCTCATAGCTTTTCGTAGTTCCTGCTATGAATTGGCAAGGTAAATATTTCTGATGAAGAATGCAGGAATGAATGGAGTCGAGTAAAAGATAGTAGCTCACCCAGCTTGGGGGTTGTACATGGAAAATCCATCCCGTGGCTTAATACGGAGGAACTCCTCTTCTTCTCCTTTGTACAAATCGGACAGTATTTTCGCCAGAGCGGTGGCGGAGTCCGGATCTTTACGACCGCATCGGGTGGCATCGTCCTCTCCATTGAAGTGCCACACGGGTTTCCCCCGATATTGAAGTGGTTGCACCCCCCGCATTATACATATTAACATAACCTCGATTATTGTCAGTCCTGATTGGGCCAGCATTTTTATCCTGCTCATCAGGTAAAGGACCTCTCTGTTATCTTCCTCCTGGGGGCTCCGGGGGCGCCAGCTGTGGCGTTTCTTTAGTGGGGCATTAGCAAACTCAGGAAGGCCCATCCGAATAGGGTCCGAAAGGGGGACGTCCTCCATATTAAACCACTCCGAAGGCCAGTCTTCGGATGTCTTCTTCGGAGTACCAGACAGGTATCCAGTCCCGGCAATACGCCATATTTCGGTTCCGCCCACTTGATATATTGACCTCTCCTAAGTGCGGGGGACAAGGCAGAATAGCCTCTTCAATAGCTCAAAATGAGCTTTGCAGCCCAGAAATAGCTCGCAGAAGGCGACATAGCCTGCAATGTGTAGTATGGAGGCAGGAGTGAAGTTATGCAGCTGGAGGCCGTAGTACTCCAGGAGCCCGCGGAGGAACAGATGGATTGGAAATCCGAGTCCCCTCAGCAAGTAAGGGACAAGGCATACCCGCTCCCCCTGGATGGGTTGGGAAAACTCTCCGCTTGCTCCCCGCCATTATAAGTGGCTAGTCCGGCTTGGACGGGGACCATATATGCAGGCGGGAGAAACCCCTGGGTCTGCAACTCCACCAATCAACCATGGGGGACAGAACACTTCTCCCACTCACCTGGCTTAGAGCTACGGGAGCGAGAGGAGGAGCTGCGGCGGTCGGCCATGATGGGATGGCTTTTTCGGGCGCGCTCTGATGGATACTCGCTGGTGGAAGATGTTGTGATTTGGATCTGAGGATCCCCGTCTCTTTAATAGACGATTTACTAACATGGTTAGGGTGGCAAATGTAAAAATGTCATGACTTCTCGCACTCGCTCGACACGTGGAGGCTGCCATTATTAGGGTGCAGAAGTCGAGGGGTGCAGCATTAATGGGAAGTCGGACACTGCTTGTTACAACAGGTACTCTGGGATTTTGGAAGAACCCGCCTTGCAATGCCGAAGACAATCTGCGCACCGGACTCATCGTCGTTGAAGCCTGGTTCGGGGGGCTACTGAGGGAGTCCTAGATTAGGGGGTCCTCGGACAGCCGGACTATATACTTTGGCCGGGCTGTTGGACTATGAAGATACAAGATTGAAGACTTTGTTCCGTGTCCAGGTGGGACTCTCCTTTGCGTGGAAGGCAAGCTTGGCAATCCGGATATGTAGATCTCCTTCTCTATAACCGACTCTGTGTAACCCTAGCCCCCTCTGGTGTCTATATAAACCGAAGGATTTAGTCCGTAGGACAATAATAATCATACCATAGACTAGCTTCTAGGGTTTAGCCTCTATGATCTCGTGGGAGATCAACTCTTGTAATACTCATATCATCAAGATCAATCAAGCAGGAAGTAGGGTATTACCTCCATCGAGAGGGCTCGAACCTGGGTAAACATTGTGTCCCCTGCCTCCTGTTACCATTAGCCTTCGACGCACAGTTCGGGACCGCCTACCCGAGATCCGCCGCTTTTGACACCGACACACCCCCCCCCCCTCCTCCACTCCATTATATATGGGGGAAGGGGGCACCCCATAGACACACAAGTTTATCATTGATCTCTTAGCCATGTGCAGTGCCCCCCTCCACCATAATCCACCTCGGTCATATCGTCGTAGTGCTTAGGTGAAGCCCTGTGCTGGTAGCTTCATCATCACCGTCATCACGTCGTCGTGCTGACGATGCTCTCCCTCGACACTCTGTTGGATCTTGAGTTCGTGGGACGTCACCGAGCTGAATGTGTGCAGATCATGGAGGTGTCGTACGTTCGATGCTAGGATCGGTTGATCGTGAAGACGTACGACTACATCAACTGTGTTGTCATAACGCTTCCGCTTTCGGTCTACGAGGGTACGTGGACACACTCTCCCCGTTCGTTGCTATGCATCACCATGATCTTGCGTGTGTGTAGGAAAAAAAATTGAAATTACTACATTCCCCCACAGGGTTTCCCTCCTTGGTGGCAACCCTCTCTCTCCCCTCTAACCTATATATAGTAGAGGTTTGGTACCTAATTGATACACACAAGTTTTGGAGCCTCCTCTAGTTGATCTAGTTCTAGTTCTTGTTGGTCCTAGTTGACTAATTAGAGCAAGCCCTAGCCACCTCTAATCCTCATAATTATAAGCCCCATGTGGTTCTAATCTCCTCCCTCTAATTCTCCGGCCATGATTAGCTTGGACGGTGAAGCGCTGGCGGATCGTGAAGACTGCATGCTTGCAACCAAGTAGAGAGGCTGTGATTTCGGTCTTCCTTCGAGGGGACGTTCAAGGGTGGTTCGCGAGATCGTCATCGGCATTCAAGGTGAAGGAAATATGCCCTAGAAGCAATAATAAAGTTATTATTTATTTCCTTAATTCATGACAAATTTTTATTATTCATGCTAGAATTGTATTAACCGGAAACTTAGTGCATGTGTGAATACATAGACAAAACATATAGTCCCTAGTATGCCTCTACTTGACTAGCTTGTTCAAAGATGGTTATGTTTCCTAACCATAGACATGTGTTGTCATTTGATGAATGGGATCACATCATTAGGAGAAAGATGTGATGGACATGACCCATCCGTTTGCTTAGCATTATGATCGTGTCAGTTTCATTGCTACTGCTTTCTTCATGACTTATACATGTTCCTCAGACTATGAGATTATGCAACTCCCAAATACCGGAGGAACACTTTGTGTGCTACCAAACGTCAAAACGTAAATGGATGATTATAAAGATGCTCTACAGGTGTCTTCGAAGGTGTTTGTTGGGTTGGCATAGATCGAGATTAGGATTTGTCACTCCAAGTTTCGGAGAGGTATCTCTGGGCCCTCTCGATAATACTCATCACTATAAGCCTTGCAAGCATTGTGACTAATGAGTTAGTTGCTGGATGAAGTATTACGGAACGAGTAAAGAGACTTGTCGGTAACAAGATTGAACTAGGTATTGAGATACCGACGATCGAATCTCAGGCAAGTAACATACCGATGACAAAGGGAACAATGTATGTTGTTATGCGGTTTGACCGATAAAGATTTTCGTAGAATATGTAGGAACCAATATGAGCATCCAGGTTCCGCTATTGGTTATTGACCGGAGACGTGTCTCGTTCATGTCTACATAGTTCTTGAACCCGTACGGTCCGCACGCTTAACGTTCGATGATGATTGGTATCATGAGTTTATGTGTTTTGATGTACTGAAGATTGCTAGGACTCCCGTATGTGATCACAGACATGACGAGGAGTCTCAAAATGGTCGAGACATGAAGATCGATATATTGGAAGGCTATGTTTGGACACCGGTAAGGTTTCGAAAGGTTCGGGCATTTTTCCGGAGTACCGGGAGGTTATCGAAACTCCTCGGGGAGTCAATGGGCCTTAATGGGCCATAGAGGAAGAGAGAAGGATGCAGCCAAGGTGGGGGCACCCCCCCCCCAAGCCCAATCCGAATTGGGATGGGGGTCAACCCCTCCTTTCCTTCTCTCCCTCTCCCTCTTCCTTCTTCTCCTACTCCAACTAGGGAAGTGGGAGACCTACTCCTACTGGGAGTGGGACTCCCCCCTTGGGCGCACCATAGAGGGCCGGGCCTCCCCCTCCTCCACTCCTTTATATACGGGGGAAGGAGGCACCCCAAAGACACACAAGTTGACAATTGTTTTAGCCATGTGTGTTGCCCGCCTCCACAGATTTCCACCTCAGTCATATCATCGTAGTGCTTAGGCGAAGCCCTGCGTTGGTAACTTCATCATCACCGTCACCATGTCGTCGTGCTAATGAAATTCTCCCTCGACCTTAGCTGGATCTAGAGTTCGTGGGACGTCACCGAGCAGAACGTGTGCAGATCGCAGAGGTGTCGCACCTTCGGTGCTAGGATCGGTCAAATCGTGAAGACGTACGACTATATCAACCGCGTTGTCATAACGCTTCCGCTTTCGGTCTACGAGGGTACGTAGACAACACTCTCCCCTCTCGTTTCTATGCATCACCTAGAGATAGATCTTGCATGATCGTAGGAATTTTTTTAAATTACTATGTTCCCCAACAGTGACATCCGAGCCAGGTCTATGCGTAGATGTTATATGCACGAGTAGAACACAAAGAGTTGTGGGCGATAATAGTCATACTGCTTACCAGCATGTCATACTTTGATTCGGCGGTATTGTTGGATGAAGCAGCTCAGACCGACATTACGTGTACGCTTACGCGAGACTGGTTCTACCGACGTGCTTCACACAGGTGGCTGGTGAGTGGTTGTTTCTCCAACTTTAGTTGAATCGAGTGTGGCTACGCCCGGTCCTTGTTGAAGGTTAAAACAACATACTTGACAAAAAATTGTTCTGGTTTTGATGCGTAGGTAAGAACGGTTCTTGCTAGAAGCCCGTAGCAGCCATGTAAAAATTGCAACAACAAAGTAGAGGACGTCTAACTTGTTTTTGCCGGGCTTGCTGTGATGTGATATGGTCAAGGCATGATGTGATATAAATTGTTGTATGAGATGATCATGTTTTGTAACAAAGTTATCGGCAACTGGCAGGAGCCATATGGCTGTCGCTTTATTGTATGCAATGAAATCTCCATGTAATTGTTTTACTTCATCGCTAAGTGGTAGCGATAGTCGTAGTAACAATAGTTGGCGAGACAACAACGATGCTACGATGGAGATCGAGGTGTCGCGCCGGTGACGATGGAGATCATGACGATGCTTCGATGATGGAGATCATGAGCACAAGATGATGATGGCCATATCATGTCACATATTTTGATTGCATGCACTACAAAAAAATACACTTCCGTGATGATACGTATTTGTCACAGTAGGTCGCATTTTTTGTCATGCATGTACATCCATGACAAATTTATGACAGAATCAAGATAGTCATACTTGTGTTGTCGTAGAAGTGTTCCATGACATTACCAAAATTATCATCACGGAAGTGTCCACTACCATGACGATAAATCGCGCATCACAGAAGTGCTTTCGTCAAGGGTGACCGACACGTGGCATCCACTGTAACATAACGCCGTTAAGCTATCAGGTCGGATTTTGGATCCGATAACCCGTTAACAGCCACGACCAATGCCGATTTTCCACGTGTAAAATTCTCATTGGCTGACGGATCCACGTGTCAGCTCCGCGTTGGCACAGGTATCACTCATCCAACGGTCGAGATGGGCCTATGATATGTTGACACGTGGACCGGCCCAAAAGTGGCCCACAAAGTTTAAATGGGCCGGCCCAACCGAAGGCCCATAAGATTTAGCGGACCATAATGGGCCGGCCCAGCTAAAGGCCCACAAAATTTAGCGGGCCATAATGGGTCGGCCCAGTTAAAGGCCCACAAGATTTTGCGGACCACAATGGGCCGGCCCAGCTAAAGGCCCACAAGATTTTGTAGACGATAATGGGTCGGCCCAGCTAAAGGCCCAACATTCTTTATCAAATCGGCCCGTCAACGGCCTGGTCTAAACTTGTCATCAATGCGGCCCATGGTCACTTCTGGCCCGTTAACCGTCCGCTAAGTAATTGGGTCGAATTACGACCCGGTGTATTTCTGGCCTATTAAATGTCCGACTTCATTTGGGCCCATTTACAGGCCATCAAAACTTTCGGCCCATAAACGACCATGAAGGATTTGGGTCATATTCGACCATGTGTGTCATTCGGCCTGTTAGAGGCCCACTATAGATTTGGGCCACTTTCGGCCTGTTGTCATTTTCGGCCTGTTAACGCCGGACGTAAACCATGGGCCATATGTGGCCCAACGTCATATCGGGCCCATTAACGGCCCATATAAAAATGACGATAATCTAGCCCGACCAAAGTTCCGGCCTGTTAAAGGCCCGTGTATTAGGTCGGCGCATTTACGGTCCATCCAAATTTTGGCCTGTCAAATATCTGCATCGTAAATGGGCCACCATTTCGGCCTGCTAAGTCCAGTGGGTTGTTTGGCACAATCAGGGCCCAATCTCACTTTCGGTCTATTAAAGGCCCATGTTTTTTTATGGGCTCGAGATATTTACACCTGTAAACGGCCTATTTTTACTGAGGGCCCAAATTATGTTTAGGCATGTTAAAGGCCCACTATGGGCACAGGCCTACCAGAAAAATTTGAAAGCTTATGCTAATTTAAGCCCAAATATTTTTAGTGGGCCACATGCCAATTTCGGCCTGTAATCATTTTTAGCCCAATTGGAATGGGCCCGACGAATGTTGGCATGTTGGGCTCCTACGAAGCTTTCGGTCGATACATTACTAAGATAAACCTACACTATACAAAAATAGCGTCGTAATTACTGCAGCCTGTGGCAGCATCATAAATGTTGTATCACAACAAAATAAATTCCAATCATACAACAAAGGGCCTGTTGGCCTAAAGTTTACAGTCCTTCCAGATAAAAGCACCATCAGATGTATAGAAGCACAGATCATTTGACCTGAGTGCTAATGTTTCAGGCTGTAGAATCTGATGGAGCAGCACGATCTCCACCTTTTTTCCGCCATTGCTCTTCAACAACGAAGCGAATGTCTGATAGTCTGGTTTCAAAACCATTCATATCTTGACGACATTTGTCAACCACTATTCTTGTTTCTGAAACAACGTCCATTAGGGATTGGACTTGTGTCTGGAGCACAAATATATCACTCTGTCTAGCAGGAAGATTTTGTTCAGTAGGCGATTTGGACGAGGTTACCTTGACAACCAACCCAGAACTACGCAGGAAGGTTCTTTTTGCACTATTAGTGGAGAGATACTGACGCACTGCAGCAAGAGGTGACATTGTGCCTGTAGTAGCCTCGTCACCTTCAGGTGGTTGTGGCTGTTCAATCATTTGTTCCATAGCTTCCTGAAAGTTTGAACTTGTAGATTAGTGTTCCAGATAAGTTACTAATGAGACAAAAACAAACAAAGTAGGTTAAACGTTTATACATAACTTATTTTGGTGAACTACTGTAATACATTAGCATGTATTGTAGTGCCAACTACATAATAAAATCACTTTCGAAACATATGTCCATGTAGCATGCCTACTGTATTGTCTATCTCCTCACATTCGTTGACATCTAAGGATAAAGAGACATGGTTTAAAGTAGGATGAACATAGTATGACATCATTCATATCATAGGCAAACAGATATAAAACAAACAGGCTATTTTATCATTGTGTGTGCACGTGAACATAACAACTAGATTACAGATCAAGACCAAAAGAATATCCTTCATCTCTTTTAAACCATGTAAGGTGAAATGATACGTTAAGACAATTGTGTACAAAAGTGAATAGAGTAACTGACATTGGCTGCAAACCAAGTAGTTAAATGAACACATCACAGTACCAATCAGTTCAAGGCAAGAGGAGTAAGGACTTACAACAGCGGCTTGAGCTGGTGTGCTCATGCCCTTCATCTTGCTGGTGTGGCAATCCTTGAAGATTTGCACTGCATTCGGTTCAGGTTCTTTTTGGTCCGCACGGGCTTTCCTCTGTATTTGGAACAAGTCAATATAGATACGATAATATGGCACAAAAAAAAGAAGGAAGTAGCAGCTATTTACAAGAGCCTCGCAGTGTGCAATATAGCTACGAGATCCTGTTGTCTGTTGGAATTTCACTTTAGAATGGTTGGTTTTGTTCTTCAAACAGTTAGCCTAGAAGAAGATACACCTGTAAGGCACATACATAAATACAAGTTCAATATGTGGTCTGATCAAATACATATAGCCTACCTGATACTTTGGATCAGACCAGTGTTTAACAAGGGCTGTCCAGTCTTCATCTGTAATATATTCCACTGGAGATGTTTGGGCGATTTCATTGTTAGCCTTGCCTTCAAAGTGAGATTTTCTAAGGTGGTACCGATACTGTCGCAGAGCAAACTAAAAAACATGAGTGCATGCTTGTTTAGTTGCATCATCTTTCGGATCCAACTTGAACCTCATCTGTTGAAAAAAGAATGTGAGTCTTATTAGGAGGAAGCTAGAAAGTATGGGACAGAGCAAGACAGTATTACTAATTGTGATGAATAACATTACTTATGAATAAATGGTCAAGGAAGGTGTTAAACTAGGTATTGTCTTTCTCATTCCTGTACTGGATCCACGTTGGGAAGATACGCGCATGACACCTAACGGCAATGGCTGCCTCTGATACTAACTTGGCTGACTCTATAGCATCACGTGGCCTTTTTAAACCTGCCTCAAAATGGATCTCCATTCTTCCTCCTTTAGATTTTGTTAATCTATCAAGCATTATCCCTGATGTTTGTTTCCGCTTGCGCCATGGTGCTAGTTCAACAACGAATATGGAAAGTGTTAGTGTACATCAAACTGTGAGAGTACATATAAAGGAGCATGCAACTGCAACTTGACTCGGTCAGGTACCGTCTTGGTGTTGATGCTCATGAGGTTCATCTGATCTTGCCAAGTCCTATTGTGTCAGTAGTGCTTCGGAAGTAGTGTTAGGTGTGAAGGCAGCTTGGGACTGGCCAGTTCCGAAGCAAACGAACGAGTAACTGGTTCAGATGCTGGTACAGTTGAAGCGGATGCTGTAGCTGGTGTAGCAGGTGATACTGTGTTTGTAGATTTAGCCGGTGGACTTGGACCTTCTACTGCACTATAAGTATCAGCTGAATCTCGATGGCAGAACCTTTTCCGTTTCACCCGACGAGTAACAGCACTCCCTACTATATTATTTTCCTTACTCTTTTTTGACTTTGGCATGTCAAGCTGTACCCACAACACAAAAGAATAAAATCACTCTTCAGAACTCATTGATGCATGATACAGACAAGCAATACTTTGATGTAAGACAACCGTATGAGGATGGAATATGTAAGAAAAACAGGATGGCATGACATATTCACATCTATGATGTGCAAACTAAGCAGAAGGATTTTCAAGAAAATTGAAGTAATGCAAGCTAGAAACCATATGAAAGATGCAACCAATATTACTCTGCCAAGTTAAAAGTGTCTTGTCATAAGTGGCAATTTGAAAAATTATAAGCAGTACAACGTAGAAATCAATGCAAGATGCAACCACTATCAAACTGCCATGTTAAAAGCATCCAATCATGAGTTACTGATGCGGGATACACAAAGCAGTACTTTGATGTAAGAACATGGTATGATAGATAGATGTAGTGTATTCTAGACATAGAAAGCCATGTCATATGCACATGTATAACGTATAAACTCAGCAGGTGCAATTTAATCAAAATAGAAGAAATATAGGCTAGACAACATATGCAACATGAAACCAATTATCACACTGTCAACTTAGAGCAAGCACCTAGGATGGTGGAGTGCGGGAGATGAACTCATCATGTAGACTTGGGACTTCAACTTCATTAGCAGTAGCAGTGGCAAATCTAGAGAGTCTCTGCTTGCGTCGGTGCGGAGTACCACCAACATCCAATAACTTACTCTTTTCCTTCCTATTTTCTGATATTGCCTTATGAAGTCAAAACCACAAGAAGATGAATAAAATTAGCTCTACATAACTGGTTGATGCATGATACAGACGAACACTACTTTGATGTAAGGCAAGCGCAGGATAGGAGGATGGAATATATACAAAAATAGACAGTGTTTCATATTCACACGTACGATAGGAGGATGGAATATGTATGAAAAAACAGTAAGCGGAAGGCATTTCAACAAAATTAGAAGAAATGAAAGCTAGGCACCATATGAACATGCAACCAACATCACTCTATCAGGTAAAAAGTGTCTCATCGTAAGTGCCATTTCAAGAAATTAGAAGCAGTACAAGCTAGAAGACAATGCAAGATGCAACCTACATCACAGTCCCAAGTTAAATGTGTCTTATGGGTAAGTGATTGTTGCAGGTATAAGTTGTAAGCTACGCAGATGCAATTCTACATAATCAGAAGCACTACAAACTAGACATCATACAGAAAACGCAACCACGTATAATAGTTCCAAGTAAGAGCAAGCACCTGTGATGGTGGAGTAGGGGAGATGTGCTCATCATGTACACTTATGTTCTAGAAACAGGAACACGTGTCATATTCACAGGCATTATGTGTAAAGTAAGCAGATGCAATTCAAGTTAGAAGCAATACAAGCTAGACATCATACGCAACATGCAACCACATATAATAGTGTCAAGTTAGAGCAAGCACCTGTGATGGTGGAGTAGGGGAGATGTGCTCATCATCTACACAGCTACGTTGACTGTCCAGCCTTGTGTTGTCTTGCGAATCTTTTTGGGAGGATGGTTGAGTAGAATCTTTAGAGACCCCCGGTTTGAGTTGCTCTGAAGGACCACCATCATCCACTCCTGGACTAATTTCCTTCAGCTGTAATGATTTTGCATTGTGAAGTCAAACCGATAAGAAAAAGGAATAAAATTCGCTCTTCAGAACTCATTCATCCATGATACTGACGAACACTACTCAGATGAAAGGCAAACACATGATGCGAGGATGGAATATGTATGAAAAACAGGATGGTGTGACATATTCACACCTATGATGTGGTAACTAAGCAGAAGGCATTTCAACAAATTAGAAGCACTGCAAGCTAGACACCATATGAAAGATGCAACCAATATCACTCTGCCAAGTTCAAACTGTATGGCGTTTCAACAAATTAGAAGCAGTATATGCTAGAAATCATATGCAAGACACAACCAATATCACAGTGACGACTTAAAGGTGCCTTATCATAAGTGACTGATGCGGGATATGCAAGAATAGTAGTCTGATGTAGAAACAGGAACACATGTCATATTCACAGGCATTATGTGTAAAGTAAGCAGATGCAATTCAACAAAGTTAGAAGCAATACAAGCTAGACATCATACGCAACATGCAACCACATATAATAGTGCCAAGTTAGAGCAAGCACCTGTGATGGTGGAGTAGAGGAGATGTGTTCATCATCTACACTGCTACGTTGACTGTCCAGCCTTGCATTGTCTTACGAATCTTGTTGGGAGGATGGCGGGGTAGAATCTGTAGAGAACCTCCATTTCAGTTGCTCGGAAGGACCACTATCATCCAATGCCTTGCCAATTTCCTTCAGCTTTATTGATTTTGCATTGTGAGGTCATACCGACAAGAAAAAGGAATATCATTCGCTCTTCAGAACTCATTCATGCATGATACTGACGAACACTACTCTGATGAAAGGCAAAGTCGTGATACGAGGATGGAATATGTATGAAAAAGTGGACGGCTTGACATATTCACACATATGATGTGGTAACTAAGCAGAAGGCACTTCAACAAATTAGAAACACTGCAAGACACCATATGGAAGGTGCAATCAATATCACTCTGCCAAGTTAAAATTGTCTCATCATAGGTGGCATTCATCAAACTAGAAGCAATACATACTAGAAATCATATTCAAGACGCAAACCAATATCACACTGCCAACTTAAAGGTGTCCCATCATAAGTGACTGATGCAGGATACACAAGAAGAGTAGTTTCATGTAAGAACATGGTGTGATAGACAGATATAGTATGTACCAAAAACAGGAAAGCATGTCATATTCACATGTATCATGTGTAAGCTAAGCAGATGTAGTTTACACTAATTAGGAGCAATATGAGCTACACCATATGCAACATGCAACCAGATATCACACTGCCAAGTTAGACCAAGCACCTTGGATGGTGGAGTAGGGGAGCGGAGACTTGGACCATGTAATGCACTATCAGTACAAGGAGAATCGGTACAGATGCTCCGTTTACGTTGCTGTAGAGGACCACCATCATTGCCTTCCTTACTCTTTTCATTCCTCCTTCTTGATTTTTCCTTGTCAAGTCAAACCCACAAGAAAAAGGAATAAAATTTGCTCTTCAGAACTTATTGATGCATGATACTGGCGAACACTACTTTCATCTAAGGCAGCCGCATGATAGGAGGATGGAATATGTATGAAAAACAGGACGGCGTGACATATTGACATGTATGATGTATAAAGTGTAAAGTAATCACAAGGTTCTTGAACTTGTTAGAATCGATGCAAGCTAGAAACCATATGAAAGATGAAACCAATATCACTCTGCCAAATTAAAAGGGTGCCCTAACAAATGTATTTGACCAAATTAGAAGCAATACATGGCAACAGGCTAGAAATAATATGCAATATGCAACGAATAAAGGTGCCTCATCGTAAGTGATTGATGCAGGATACAGAAGAGAGGTAGTTTCATGTAAGAACAAGGTTAACACATAGATGTAGTGTGTACCAAAAATAGGAAGGCATGTCATATGCACAGGTATAGTGTGTAAACTAAGCGGATGCAATTTACCCTAATTAGAAGCATTACAAGCTAGACATCATATGCAACATGCAACCACATATGTCACGCCCAATATGCGACCCTATCCAAAAGGAACTCGAAGGTCCCACCAAGGATAGACCCGCATATTGAAACGCTTTTGCAAGGTGGATATCATTACATCAACATTACATAATAGAAGGGGATACATACAAGAGGCAAACAATGCCACACGTATACAACATTACAATACATAAGAGCAACATCCGACTATGGATGAAACATAAACAGAAACTCAAACGACATCCACCCTGCTAGCCCAGGCTGCCGACCTGGAACCTATCCCCTGATCGAAGAAGAAGCAGAAGAAGAACTCAACGCAAGCAAGCATCGCTCTCGCGTCATGATCATCACAAAACCTGTACCTGCAACTGTTGTTGTAGTAATCGGTGAGCCACGAGGACTCAGCAATCCCATTACCATGGGTATCAAGACTAGCAAAGCTTAAAGGGAAAGGAAGGGGTAAAGTGGTGAGGTTGCAGCAGCGACTAAGCATATATGGTGGCTAACATACGCAATTAAGAGCGAGAAGAGAGCAAATGGAACGGTTGTGAAACTAGCAATGATCAAGAAGTGATCCTGAACTCCTACTTACGTCAAACATAACCCAGAAACCGTGTTCACTTCCCGGACTCCGCCTAAAAGAGACCATCACGGCTACACACGCGGTTGATGCGTTTTAATTTGGATCTGGTGTCAAGTTAACTACAACTGGACATTAACAAATTCCCATCTGCCTATAACCGCAGGCACGGCTTTCGAAAGATTATACCCTACAGGGGTGTCCCAACTTAGCCCATGACAAGCTCTCGCGATCAACGAAGGAATAGACCTTCTCCCGGGAAGACCCGATCAGACTCGGAATCCCGGTTTACAAGACATTTCGACAATGGTAAAACAAGACCAGCAGGACCACCCGATGCGCCGACAATCCCGATAGGAGCTGCACATATCTCGTTCTCAGGGCAACACCGGATGAGACAGGCTACGAGTAAAACCAGACCTCGAGTTGCCCCGAGGGGGCCCCGCAGGCGGCTCGGTTTGGACCAACACTTAGACAAGCACTGGCCCGGGGGGGCTAAAATAAAGATGACCCTCGGGTTGGCCGACCCAAGGTAAAGGGTAGGTGGTGGTGAGGCAAATGGTAAAACCAAAGTTGGGCCTTGCTGGAGGAGTTTTATTCAAAGCGAACTGTCAAGGGGGTCCCATAAATCACCCGACCGCGTAAGGAACGCAAAATCCGGGAACATAACACCGGTATGACGGAAACTAGGGCGGCAAGAGTGGAACAAAACACTAGGCAGAAGGCCGAGTCTTCCACCCTTTACCAAATATATAGATGCATTAATAATATAAGAGATATTGTGATATCCCAACAAAATCCTGTCTGCCATGGAGCAATCTTCAACTTCATCTGCAACTAGCAACGCTATAAGAGGGGCTGAGCAAAAGTGGTAACATAGCCAAACAATGGTTTTCATAGGAAAGGTGTCAAAGGTTAGAGGTTCATGGCAATTTGGGATGGCTTGATAAACAGGTAATAGGTAGCGTAGCAAAGCGATAGAACGAAGCAATTAGCATAGCAATGATAGTAGTGAGATCCAGGGTAGCGGTCATCTTGCCTGAAATCCCGCAAGGAAGAAGAACGAGTCCATGAAGGAGACGAACGGATGAAGTCAAACCAAGCGTAGACGAACGAATCCTCACGATCGCAACGAAACAGGAACTATCGAAAAGAAGCACACAACATAGTGAACACACCACACATGAACAAGACATGATGCACAACAAGCATGATGCATGACAAGGCTACATGAAGCTACTCATGGCAAGAGATGATGCAAACAAGAACAACACATCAAGGCAAGTTTAAATGAGGCCGGGAACAACATATAACAATTCCAGTAAGTCCTCATATGCATATTTCGAAATTGGTCCAGATCTGAATAAACCTTATGTTCAAGTTGTTAAATAGCAAGTTGAGATGCACAAAGGTGATCTACACGAGATTCTAGTCAAGTTACATATAAAGTTCATTTAGTTCGGAGCTATGGCCTAGAAGATATGAGCAACACAAGTTAAACATGGCATTGATGCAAAATGCACCCAAACATCAAGCAAACACCTCAAAACATGGATGCAACATGATAATATGAAACTACATGCAATTCTAAGCAAGTTTCATATAGAGCACACTCAAAACGGAGCAACGGTTCAACACACACATGAAACAAGTTATAATAACAATCTGTCCAAAACAGCAAGTAGGCATATTGCAAGCATCAAAACAACTTGCTACAGCATCTCAACATAATAACAGAAGGCATGGGCATGATGTACAGGTAAAGCACAACAAAACATGAACACTAAACTATCTCCAGAAATCACTTGAACATGCTCAAACACACATGGTAAGATTGCAAGTAATAACAATTCTAGACTTTGCAGAAAATAACATCAGGTTGCAATGTTTAGAGCTATCAAACAACATGTTACAGGAACTTATAATGACAAAAAAAGGCATGGCATGATTCTACTCAAAGCATAGATCAAAAGTCCCTTACTGACCATAAGTCAAAAAGAATCAGAAAATATGATGGCACCCATGTAAACATGGCAAGTTATATTACAGATTCAAACATGGCAGAAACAGAATTATGAAGGCATGTAGATGAGCTTATGCAACTCACTACAGGTCATTACATGGCATGGCAAGGCAACCAACAGTAAGAAGGCATGTTTTTGAAGCTAAGAATGGCAAGATCAAGGTCATAGGGTGCATGGAACACTAGCAAAACACATGGAAACAAGTGAACTTAATGTTAACAGGCTGACAGCAACATTATCAAGCAACTTTGGAGCAAGATATGAACAAGCTACAGCAACCTATAAATACAACCAGGAGCATGAATGGTTAGAGGATGACATGTAGATCAAAACATGTTTATAGCACATCTCCAGATTATGCATAGAATGATTTGTAGAAGCAGGTTTACATAGCATTGCGAAATAACAGATTCAGCCTAGCAAAACAGCAACATCATGTACCCTACTTAACAAGCTCGAATCACTCACCACAAGTCATTGCATGACAAGATAAGCATAGCATCATCAAGAAGACATGTTTGTGTAACAAACCAAGGCAAGAAAAAGTCGATAGTATGCAAGGATCAACTATAACAAGCTTGGCCAAATTGAATAACACGTAAACAATCTGCCAGGAAACATTTTGAAGCAAAAGTAGAGCACGAAAATGACATGCTAGACTACTCCATAATTGCAAGCAAGGGCATGAATGGATAGACAATAACCTATTGTTCAAAACACCCTTACTGAAGTATCTCCAAATATGCATGGATCTCTCTGTAGCATCATGTTTACATGGCATCAAAATAACAGCAGAACAGGGACTGAAATCAGCAACATCACGATGCCTAGTTTGCATGCTTGTGCTAGTCACCAAATTGATCACAAAAATACATGGTAAGCACCTATGTAAAGAAGACATGGCATAGATCAAAACACATGTAGACATCAACCTCATAGGATGCACACATCAATCATGGAAAAAATGATAAAAGAGCTCGTTCTGATAACAGATAGCAGAAAACATTATGAAGCATTTTTACAACGATGATTCGGGCACCTAGATGACCTCAAATGAATATGATGCAATGGAATGAAATGATGTACTCGTTGAGACAAACAATTTGACATATTGCACGCACGAAACGGAGCTATGGATGCAGAGATACGGCATGACGAACATAGCATGAAAATTACAAAGAACTGGGGACTTACCAGATTTGGACCTCGGGGGAAAAGTGGACGACGGGATCCCGCGGGCCGTTTGGATGGTCGGGCGGGTGGATCTCATCCCACCCACCGGATCCGGCGATGAGGCGGTCGGCGACGGCGGCCGGAGGGCGGGGCAGCACCGGAGGAGGCCGGGGAAGGCTGGAGGGTGGCGGCGCAGGGCGGCGCGGGGCGGAGGACGTCGAGGCGACGGGGCACGGGGCGAGCTCAGGCGGCCGGCGCGGGAGGCGGCTCGGCGAGCCGGGGAGCCGGGCGCCGCGGGGAATGGCGGAGACGGAGGCGGCCGGTGGCGCGGTCGGGACGCGAGGGCGGCGGCGGCTCTGGGCTGGGAGGCGCCGGGCGACGCGGGCGAGCGCCGGCGGCGACTTGGGGCGGCGCGCCGGAGGCGGCGAGCGGGAGCGGGAGCACCCGCGGGCGGCGGTGGATCCAGGCCCCGCAGGCCTGGCGCGGGCCTCGCGGGCCGGCGGAGGCGGGCGGCGGCGGACAGGTGGCGGGCGTGGGTTGGCTGGAGGGCGGCGGCGGACATGTCCGGCCGGGGACGGACATGTCCGGCGCGGCGCAGAGGAGAAAACTAGGGTTAGGGTAGGAAACATCCGCGAATTTTTTGGGGGGAGGTGTAAATATATAGGTAGAGGGAGCTAGGAGAGTCCAAATGAGGAGCGGTTTTCGGCCACGCGATCGTGATCGAACGACCGAGAGCATGGAGGGGAGTTAGATGGGTTTTGGGACATTTTGGAAGGGGTGTTGGGCTGCAAAGAGAGAGGGGCTTTACGGTTATCCGGTTAACCATTGGAGTACCAAACGACCTCCAAATGGCACGAAACTTGACAGGCGGTCTACCGGTGCTATACCAAGGCCGCTTGGCAAGACTCGGTCCATTCCGAGAACGTTTAACACCCACTCACAACGAGAGACAAAGGGGAACGCCGGAGGACATAGGAGTGCCGGATTGCGAATTGGACAACGGGGAAAAGGCTCTAATGCAAGAAACGAACACGTATGCAAAATGAAATGCACATGATGACACAATGCGAATGATGACATGGCAAAATACAACACGCAAGCAAATGACATGGCAACAACGGCGAATAACTGGCAGACACCTGGCGCATCGGATCCGGGGCGTTACAACATATCACACTACGAAGTTGGAGCAAGCACCTATGATGGTGGTGTAGGGGAAGTGTTGTCTTCAGGTACAGAGCAACGTTCAATATCTTTATTTAGCCTTGCTGTTTCTTGAGAAACATGTGGAGAGGATGAAATTGCATTCTTTATAAGAGTATTGTGTCTCATATTAACCCACGCGCGTGACTGTCTCATCATAAGTGATAGACGCGGGATACACAAGAACAGTAGTTTAATGTAAGAATATGGTGTGATAGGCAGATGTAGTATGTACCAAAAACAGAAAGGCGTGTCATATTCACATGTATAATGTGTAAACTAAGGAGATGCAATTTAACAAATTAGGAGCATTGATGAGGGATACACAAGAAAAGTAGTTTGATGTAAGAACATGGTTAATAGAAAGACATAGTATGTACCAAAAACAGGAAGGCATGTCATATTCACAGGTATAATGTGTTAACTAAGCAGATGCAATTTACCCTAATTAGAAGCATTATAAGGTAGACACCATATGCAACATGCAACCACATATCACACTACAAAGTAAGAGCAAGCACCTGCGATGGTGGTGTGGGGGAATTGCGGTGATCAACTAGAGAGCTACGTTGACTATCTTCATTTAGCATTGCTGTTTCTTGAGAATCATGTGGGGAGGATGACACTGCACTCTTTAAACGAGTAGGGCGTCTCATAGTAACCCACCCGGGTGACTGTCTCATCATAAGTGATTGACGAGGGATACAAAAGAGCATTAGTTTGATGTACGAACATGGTTAATAGACATATGTAGTATGTATCAAAAACAGGAAGGCATGTCATTATCAAAGGTATAATGTGTAAAGTAAGCAGATGCAATTTAACCAAATTGGAAGCAATACAAGCTAGACACCATATGCAACATGCAACCACATTTGACAGTGCGAAGTTGAAGCAAGCACCTGTGATGGTTGTGTGTGGCAATTGAGATCATCAACTGCAGAGCTACGTTTATTGTCTCCAACTGCTGACACTGCACCCATTAGAGTGCTGAAACGCTTAGTGCTTATCTTCGAATTACACTGGAGCGACTTCTGTCTTTTTTCTTTTCTGCATTCATCAACACTGTGTCAGAGTCTGAAATACCCATGCATAAAAAAACAATAGTGTGAGTATGGGTGAAGTGTGTGCACAATTAGTACAGTGTAAAGGTAGCAGATAGCGGGTCGGTGAGAAATAAATGACGGGAGACATATGATAGCTCTACAACATGCATGGCACACTCAATTACTACAGGATTCTATGAAATAACAGTCGACTGAAAGCAAATAGGTCAGTCCATTTTTTCTGCACCGTCCGATGTACAAAGAATGGGCAGATCGCCTTCATCTACCTCCAGCCAGTCAGTGTTGACAATATTCCTCGAAACGCCAGCAACCACCGGCCCAGTATTCCTCCCCTGCCTGCACCCTGCCCTCGACCTCACCGCACCTCCGTGCTTGGCACCGCCCGCCCGGCCATCCATTCAAGCCCCGCCGACCTCCAGATCGGGCGCAAGCAGCTCCTGCGCCCCACACCCCTATGATAGACACCGATGCGCCGCTTCCCCGGGGAACAGGCGGACTAGGTGCTCCGCGCGCCTAAGCGGGTGTTGCTTCTTTTAATTGCGGTTCGACTGACCCTGAATTGAAATCCAGGCGAGCTACTGACCTCTAGCAAAGGTGAAATAGTAAAAGGGAGGAAATCTTATGCATTTAGTACCACGAAGAAGACGCAGTAAGAAGCGCTCAACTAGTTTATTTCGTGGGATGAATACGGTGTGAGCGGAGACGTAAGATTTGCACGAATAAGGGAAGAGGAGTACCTCTTTCTGCTGGCAGTGTTGTGTCCTCCTTCTGTTTTTCTGACGATCTTGTTGTTCGCCGAAAACCAGAAGTTGTGGAGGACGGTGCAGCCTTGGATGAACCCATGGCCAAGTTGTTGAGTGTGGTGCGGTGGTCGTCTATCGGCGGCGGGGAAGCAGATCTGAGGCGGCGAACGACGGTGTAGCGGGAACAGCTCCGGTGCGGTGGACGGTTGCGACAGTGGAGCCGCAGCAGTGAGGCGCAGGACGGCGTGGTCGGAGTGGTTCTGGTACAATGCACGTCGGTGTCGGCGTCGTGGAGGCAGCTCTGCCTCGGCTTCAGCTGCTAAGTCCTTGAGGGCGTTGAGGTTGCGGTTGCATTGGACGACGGCGTCAGGGTACCGGCTCCGGCGTGATGGAGGAGGGCGGCAGTGGATTGGCCGCTATGGGGTGGAGGACGGAGGAGGCTGGGGTTTCGCGGCTGGTGGAGAGGGCGTTTTCGCGCCCATGGAGTATGAATGGGGAAACGGGGGGAGGTGGGGAACTAAGGCGGAATAATGTTTCGGTTTGAGACGCGCTTGTTTGAAATTTGGGGAAAGTTACAAACTTTGCCCCCATCTAAAATTTCGGACATATTGCGGGTTGGGGGTAGGACAGTCATGTCAGGTGTCCCAAATGTGGGCGGGATAGATTTCGGCCGAGCGCATGGGTCTTTAGGCACCCACGGCGTATGGATGCTTCTCGGAGGCAGTTGAGACTGGCGTCTTGGTGAAGTTACAAACCTACCCCGGTTTAGACCTTTGGACATGGGCCGATAGGCTACATAGGCCAGAGTCAGGACAGTAATTTCCTACCACCAAAACATTAGTCTCGCGCGGTTTCGGGTGACCAGAGGCCTATTTGGCGCTTCGTTCAATATTTGGGAGCAGAAGCATTAACGTTTTCGGTTCTCTTGAATTGAACTTTCAGGATTTGTCAAACTTCACAAATCTTTACTCTTGAAAATCCTAAAGCTACGATTATTTTGGAATGGAGGGGGTACATTTTAATATACATTGTACATGAGTATATATTAAAAAATATGCAACTTACCTCAGTTCATTCATGGTTCCAGGTATAATCTCCTTGGTTGCAAAGAAAAGTTAGATATGCGTATGAATATATATAGCATGTTCAAACTCACAACAAAGATTGATGCCCCCTTTTACATCTGATTTACAAATGCCACTATCTCGGGTTCAAATAGATGAATGCACTTCCTATGAATTCGAATCTTTGAAACCCCCTTTATGTTGAATTCGACATGTATTTTATTTCGTAGCTAGAAATTTGGAATGTATCCATGCAAGTGACAAATGTATAAAGTGCTTCACACTAACAACATGGAGTGCACTAATTAATGTTTATATATGAATTGCAAAAGCATCCATTGCCTGTATTTCAAACCGCTCTCACTCTATGGATCGATAATATGAAATAAACACATGCACATGCTAGAATTCAATAGAGTATGGGTGTCTGATAGACCAATTTTCGTCCATACGCAAATTTGCAAAATTCATGATCTCATCCAAATATAACAATGCCATTTATATTTTAATTTAATGCATAGAACTGCCTTTTACACGTAGATGCACTATGCCTCGCCCTGTTCTCACAAACGCGTTATATATATCTCTATCTAACGCATAAGTGCACACACTTTATATGCATCGGCATTTCTCTTTCACACATGCTCACAATCTCTCTCAGGGTGTCGGGGTGTCTCACGCACATGCTCTCTCTGTTTCTCTCTCTCTCTCTTTCTGACTACTATGTACCACTCTTTTCACTAATCTCAGTTGGAAAACACTATTTCTCTCACATGCATATATACACATGCACGGTCTCTACTAGCCCTCCATACGCACATATATGTGCCTACGTGTCTCCCGCACGCACATTATCTTTAGGCCTCTCTCGCACACATTTCCCCCGCCCAACACACCTCTCTAATAGTAGTTGGCAGATATGATTTCATCATATCATTTGGTAGGATATCCCTGGCTGTTAGGCTGGATGGTAATACGAGGCAAAGTTTTACCCTAGTTCGGATTGGACCCTTGCAGTTGAAGAAAGAGCCTACTCCTGGTACTGTATATTAGTGATAGGGGTGTACAAAGTACACATGAATACCAGGCATTGTGCGTGTGTGTATACTATCGACGAACTAGCCCCCAAGCTTGTATAACATACTAAGGGCCTAGGGTTACAAATCATATATAGTCGGCTTATCACCAGTGGGGATAGAGTCCTCCACGACTCTAGTAGCTTCGTGTTATACGTCGAGTCCTCCACATGGGTCTCCGTATAACACATCTCGGTCCAACCTATATGTGGCGCAGGATGGAACCGACCCATGAGTCTTCATGTTGACCCACCACAACTAGAAATGATGTGCCCACCACACCACACACGCAATCGGCCACTAAGAAAATAAGCATATACAATAGTACAACGGTATCTAGCTCACGGTACGTATCCATATTTTGTTGATGACACTGATGGACTTTGCATTTGATGTGTGCTCCGTATTTTGTTGACGACACTTACGGTCATTGTATTTGAAGCGAAAGCACGATATGGTCACTAGACTTCAGAATAAGCTCATCACGGTCACCACATACATTTTGTCGTGCTAACCAACATGTGGTTGTATGGTTAGAGGACAGTGGTTTCTCGAGCCCACCAAGGTTAAAGTCCCGGTGCTTGCATTTATCTTGTGTTAATTTCAGTATTTTCCGGTGATGTACGTTCAGTGGGAGGAGACGTTCCACTCGACTACGAGGCACCTATGGTGACTTCGTAAAATCTCAAGATCATATATGCTGGCCCACTCTCTCGAAGGTGCTCATAGGGGTAGGGTTCGCGTGTGTGCGCTTATAGCGGTGAGTGCTTGCACATATATATATGAGCCCTTGCGTCTGTACTGTGTTAAACAAATACATGTCATGATTATACTGCCACTGGCTCACTCGTACAACTCCATATTTTGTTGATGACACAATCAATTGACCAGTCAAACGGCACAACTAGTGTTGCACCATCGGGGCGCGTAACCATGGGGCCCACCTGTCAGCCCGTATATGAAAGAAAGAAATGGTAGTTTGAGTCTGTACTGTGTTAATAAAATAGGAGTACATTTTAGGGTGATCATACGGTCACTGGCTCACCATACAGCTCCGTAATTTGTTGATAACACGACCAATTGACCAGTCAAACGGTCCACATTCAGCAGCGCACATTACCATAGGGCCCACCCGTCAACGCGTATATGAAGGACAGAAATGGTAATAAACTAGTGGTCGGTGGGTATTCGAAGTCGTGAGACCTCTGGTTGGCAGTCACCGGCGGTTGGGGGCGTTTATTGGGCGGTGGGGTGGGGATCCCCGGAGAAAAAGCTCGGTGCGGGGGGGGGGGCTAGAGGGATGGCCGGTGCGGTGGCGGACCGGCGGTGGGGAGTGGTTTTGGGGAGGGCGGGCCGGCTGCGAGCGGCGGGGGCGGGCAGTTCGGCCGGTGGTGGCTGGCGGCTCAGGGGGGTGGAGTTTGATGATAAATTGGAGGCCCTTGATTTCGTATCCAACGGCTGGAAAATCTATTGACCAGAGATGAAAAAGTCAGTCGGCTGACGTGTAGCCTCACCCCGCACGTACACATGCACGGACGCAAGACACGCACGTATGTAGGCGTGCAACACTGACACGTACACATAATGTACACACGCACGCATGCTGGCGTGCAACACTGACACGTACACATGCACTCACGAACACGCGCACGTACGCACCCATGCATGCAACACTGAAACGCACCCTTGCACGCATGCAACACTCGCACGCCTGCATGCACACAGCACACGACGCAAGACACACGCTCAACCTATACGTGCATGCACCCTTTGTTAAGGACATGGATTGTTACGGGTATTAATCAACCTTATTTGTGATAAGCAAAACATTGATGTTTGCATCGGTCTTTATGAATCACAATGCATCGAACGGGCTATCAACATAGTAGGCTTAACTACATGAAAAAGATGATGTCACACTCAATGAACAATCATCAGTTTATGAAATGCCCGCTTCTGACCGCCCTGGCCCACCAAAGGTTCCTCTGCTGTGCACTGCCTGCGTTGGGTCACTAACATGCAGGCCATGCACCCAAAGAGCCCACACGTCAGTGGAAGAATGGCGCGGTGTCCTAGGTCAGAGTCGAGGGCGCCACTCGCGGCACGCCCGGCTGAACACGCCTCCGTGCCGCATTCAAACACCTCCATGAAACATGCCTGTGTGGAAGCCGAGAAACCCACTCTGGACACACGTCCGTTCATGACCGGGTCGGCGTTAAACGCAACGCCGGCCGAGCTCCTCCTGTCCGCCGTCTATTTAATCTCCTATTTAAACGAGGCCAAATGTCGGCCAAGAATCGCACACCTCCGCCGCTCCCCTATCTCCTCCACCAGTTTGTCCACTCTTACAATGGCTTACGAAGAGTAGTTATTCCGCATCCAAGCCGGCTGGGTAGCCCACCGGATACGAGCTATGCAACTCGCTGGTCCACCTCCCTCCCCTCGCCCGATGGAGCCAGTTGCCGCCCCAAGCCGGCGCGTGGTTCAGCAACTCGCCGCTCCAGGCCAGCTCGACGAGGAGCGGCGCACGGGCGTCGTTGCTGCCGTCCACGCCGCCGCCTCGTACCGCGTCTCCCGTTTCTGTGGCCGAGACTCCCATGCAGGCGGTCGCGCCATGCAAGCAGCGACAGAAGCCGGGTGCGTGGAGAGCGACAAGTCGGTGGCCAGCGCCTCCGCGTCCGCTACCATCATCGAGGAGAAGTAGAACACGGGAGGCCGCCGCCGCTTGGGTCCCATGAAGGCCACCACGGAGGCGACGCCGGCGTACACAGCACGAGTCTTGCCGGATCCTTTTGTTGTGAGGACCTTCATCGACCCCACATGGGCTCCACGGAAGAGGGGAATGTTAGGATGAACTCAAGCCGGTGTCGGCCATGGCGAAGTAGTGGCCGGTGATGAACTCGAACCGGTGTAGGCCACCATCATCTTCGGCACCAGCCAATGATATCAGTTGGGCAGTGGGGAAGCGAGCCATCCTTTGCGCTGAAGCATATACCTCCGGGGCTCCCGGCAGTCCGGTGATCGTGCTGTCGGACATGAGGAACACAAATCAATCGGCGGGCGACCATTTAGGCCAGGTATTATATACCTGTGATGTCCAGAACTAGCACCAGTAGTTCATTTGAATGTAATCAAAATCCGTCATGTTTGTGTGAAAATATGGTATTTTATATGATTTCGGTCGTTGTTTATATGAAATATCAGTTTGTCTATGTGTTTGCGTGAATTTCGTCCGGTTGGTTGAGTTGCTGTCATAATGTGTGCGGCTACGGTTGGATGGCGTAATTTGCGAGTCGTCGGTCGGTTTGCGGGTGGCTCGGGCGGCGTTGTGGGACAAAAAAACATAGCTCGTGCGAGCTCGTCTCCAACATGGGCGCTGGAGGATGCATGACAGCATGAGCACCCAAGCCATTCCTCGTTCATCGGTGGCAAAGGCACCGGTGGACAAAAGGGTCGCCAATATTTTGGCTACCCCGGGCAAGATCCAAACAGCCCCTCCCAATAGATTCAAATCCCTCGTTCGCCGTGGAATTTTGCCATGTGTTGTTTTCATGGACTAGCAAGATGCCCGTGCATTGCACGGAACATCAAGATGCATTTTTTACAAACTCCCGCATGCATGCAAGGGATAATTAATGTCCTTTGCTAGTACCATGAGGCAAACACCATTAATATTGCATCGATTAGTGTTAGTGTCCTTGTATACCTGCAAATTGTAATTTTGATAGCGTCCCCTTGTAAATAAAAATGGGGGGAGAAATATGAGAGATAAGGTGAGGAGGAGTGGGGCATGGTGACGTGGTGGTGACTGGTGGTCAGACTGGGCGGAGGCATGGGGATGGATGGCACATTATGTCTAGGTTTGTATCTCTCTCACACACACCCACGTAGGTGGGGGATGTGCACGAAGAGAAGAGGTGCACGCACGGCGCACGTACTCCCGTCTCTTTCCCAACCACACCCGCGCGGGTACACGGTGGAGCTCATTTCTATATGAAAAAGGCAGCCCACGTGGTAATTTGGCACGTGTACTGGTTGTCCACTTGGTGGAGGGAGGATCGTCTACCACGGGTGAACAAACAAATTGCGACTTGACGCGTTATGTTAAATTAAAAAAGGAGGCAAACCATGTGGGGCCTACCTTAGAGGAAAGGCTCTATACACTGGAGTACTTTTGATGTGTCCCGTCAACTCGCAGAACAAGGAGAAACTTGCTTAGTACGCCGTCTCCCCCGCCCACAGGCGCGGTGGCTTGCAGGATGAGGTGAAGCTTACTACTACTGTACGCCTTTATGCTCGCTCCCTCGCCCACGCGCAAAGTGGCTCGCAGCATGAGGAGAAAATTTTACTACTCCCTCCGTTTACTCCTCGTCCCTACTACGTACTACCTCCGTCCGGGTTTATTGGTCCCCATTGTATTTCGTGCCAAATTTTGACCTTAGATTAAACTAACAAAATGTTCACGCATGTCACCAAACATTATATTTTTGAAAACTATGTTCAAATACGAATCCAATGAGATAATTTTTCTTGACATGCATTAACATTTTGTTAGTTAAATCTTTAGTCAAAATTTGGCACAAACTACGAAGGGGACCTATAAACCAGGACGGAGGTTAGTACGTACTTTGGTTAGTACTCCCTCCATTTACTTATACAAGGCCACTATAAAAAATACATTTTGCATCTATACAAGGCCACAAATAGTAATCGAGCCTTTCCAGTTTATGGCTCAATTTCAAAATCTCTCCAACCAAGGTAGACGGTGAGTGGTCGAATTAATTTTGTAGTTTGCATAGTATGCTCGTTCTTCTCAAGAAGTTATGTTTACCGAGGCATTAATTAGAACTAATGCATGAATGACCACTAAATTTCCATGAACTTGTAAATGCATTGGTTAGTTTCCTCTTGACACTGCTTGCGAGGGGTGATCTAACGCACCTCGAAATCCAACATGTAACGGTACTACTACTAGTATAGTAGAATTGATACTTATCAAACGGAAAAGCAAATGTTTTTTAGATGAGCCCTATAAACCCTAGTGGGTACGTACTCCGTAAAAACAGATTTTTCCAAAACTAAGTCGCTCCCTTTCATGAATTCTGTAGTATACTCCTCCGTCGACGCTCCCTTTCATGACTTCTGTACTTCTTGTCGCCGACATGTGGGACATATAGCAACCGGGTCGACGTGTCAAGCACCAAATAACAGTGCAGAACAGCAGGGGGGACGCACCCCACTCGTACCGACCCAGTAGTAGTAATGAGCAATGAGACGTCAAATCACAATGCCGCACCTTCCCAGATGGACAAAGCAACCATTATTTCACACTTCGGTTCGACATCATCTCAAACCACATACTAGTATTGCTTCTGCCTCAAGAGAGACACGTGCATCGCCTTGGTACATCATGACACGTGGGAACGCATGACAGGCCATGCTCCCCCGCCGATCGCTCGGTAAAATCACCTCATTTTTACTATACTTCCTCCGGATCGGTTTACTACATGGCATGCACGTCATTCTAGGTTGAGAATTTAACTGGCTATATATATATATATATATATATATATATATATGTGTGTGTGTGTGTGTGTGTGTGTGTGTGTGTGTGAGTGTGTGTGTGTGTGTGTGAACAGTATGTTAGCCTTTTAAAAAATGTATACTTTTGTACAATAGTACTCCACTATCGATGGATTGCGCCATGGAGCAAAAATTGAAATTTTAAAAAAAGGTGGAACATATAGAGAGCGCTCGTCGCCAAATTATGCATATAGTACTATTAAAAAAGCTAGTACATGCTTAATTGGGGTGCTAAATTCTATTAAAGAAATACTAGTACTGGTATGTACATACTGAAGAGTTAAAGTAACGAGAAGAAACATAACATAGTTCTGCTAGGGGCTCAGCACAACACACCCCTCAAATTAAACTAAGCACACCTGAAATTAAACTATGCAACTAATCCGGTAGACACTACATTAGAAGTTTAGAACCACCATGAGCAACGACATTGCCACCTTACTCGGAGTCCTCGTCCATGTCCTCGACTTCGTTCTTGTCCCTCTTCCTCTTGGCCGATACTTCTTTGCTTGAACCGCCAACTTGGTTGTTGCTCTTCATCCAACCCTTGTAGATATTGAAACAAAGGTAGCCATCCATTGCAGCGTACTGGATGTGGTCTATATATAGTACATTCCGCTGCCATGCATGACAATGAAACGTGTATGGAGGTTTCTCCAGTTTACCGTACGAAGGATGAACCATGGCTCCTGTCAGGGTCAGCATTGAAGGCTGACGAGAGGGCACCAGCCGATTCTTCTGGAGGTCGAAGGGGTTGCCTACAACGAGGCCTATCCGACGCAGGACTTATTTGTCGTTCTTAAAGTCTACAGTAACAAATTTGACTGTTTTGTCCTCGAGGAAGTTCTTAAAATCCTGGCACTCAACGTCGGCATGGCATATGTGGTAGACCAAGCAAACGTTATGTACGCAAACCTGGATCACGGCGGGCTTCTTCCTCTCTTTGTCCTTTAGATCCTTCTCTCGTCCCACGATTGTGGTGTACTCAACATCAAGCCCAGCGACCCACTGATCATGTGAGTTTTCGAACATGCGTCTGAAGCGAGAAAGGCATCCTTTCACCGTCGCGGAAGTATGGGTGTAGATGATGTCAAACTCATCGCTGATGATGGTTCTAACCTTGTACTCACTGCCGATCGGGGAGATTTGGGACGCCATGGATTTGGGAGGAGGGTTAGGATTAGTGGAACTGCCATAATGTGAATGGACGGGACGACTAGGAGCGAACCACCGTAGTATTAAAGGACATGCAGGGACGAGTAGGAGCGAACTGCCAGCGTGCGAACAGCAGGGTAGTGGCTTTCCATTCTCCCATGATATGGGCTTCAGAGAGCCCTTGGATCTAAGATCAAACGGTTGCATGGCATGATTCTAGACCTATGGGTGAATATCCTATCCTGGAGGGTTATTCTTAAAAATTTCAGCAACTTAGCATGCGACCGTTTGATCTCAGATCCAAGGGCTACCAGCAGCCCGTATCATGGTCGCGCCTACCACGACCGTCGCGTCGCTCGCGCGGTCGCGCCCTTGGAGATTTAACACGGTGCGTTAGGCTATCTGATGTTGGCATTTCATACATAGTCATCACTTAGTCACTCATACTACAACAAGGTTGGCTATAAGTGTATTTTTTTTACTCCTCTCTATCTCTTTCTTCGTACTCCCTCCGTCCCGTAATATAAGAACGTTTTTGACACTAGTGTAGTGTCAAAAACATTCTTATATAATGGGACACAGGGAGTACTAGTATTTATTGCATTTGCCAAGGAGTGACCTCTTCCAATGAAATATTGTTGCTAAGTTTGCTTCATTTAATTAGCTATAGACTCAAAATTGTCTTTTCACCTAGGTACACACGCTTAGCACCGTTTCTTCCTTGGGTCACCAAAATAGACTCTCTCTTCTTGATTAACTTGCCACATCAGACTTTATGCCTATGTGGCAAGCTTAAGCACCTGTAGGAGCAAGTAAGTACAATAGTGCGCTTTACATGGCATTTTTGCATATGTGGAGGAAAGAGAGGCAAGGAAAAAGTGGAGAAGTGGGCTCTCATACAAGAGCCAGCCTCTACTACTACATGGTGGAGCATTGGGAGAGGCATATGTATGGAGGTGGTCAGGAATCGGGAGACTCATGCCGGTCGCAGCGCCGCAGTTAAAATGATAATGTCAAGTCAAATCACGGGGCCCCACCTGTCCAGCAGTAACTCGCTATCAAATCACACAGCCCTACGTTTGCAGCAGCCTACTCCCTTGTCTTCTCGCATCTCTATCGAACTGACTAGGCGGAACTGCCCCGCCTACCACGCAGGAAAAGCCCCGCCCTTGACTTTTAAATACAACTACTCCCTCCATCTAGGTGAGTAAGTCATCTTACGAAAACTAAATAATCCAAAAATACTAAGGCGCGGTGCATTAACTTCTACCGCGTTTCTTGTTTCTTCACATATCAACCAATAAAAATCCAATGATATACTTTTTGTGACATAGTAACTCATATTTAGTTAGTCAAATGGATGACCTAGAACTACATGCAGGCCCTATAAACCGAGATGCCTACAAATAAAAAACCGAGACAGAGAGGGTAGTTCAGCACGTATCTTTTTAGATCAATATAGTCGGGATTCACCCAGGAGCAAAACCAAGTGGTAGGCTGCTCCTGTCGTGTTGGTGTAGCAACTCAAGCAGGGTCAGTCCGCACACGAAATGGCGACACACTTAACAGGACCCCTTTGGCAGACATGTGGCTCATCCACCGTCTTGTTCCACGTGTGATGCACCAAATTACAGTTCGGAGCAGCGGTTGGAATTGGAGGCACCCCGGTCGTAGCGCCGCAGTAGTAGAAAATGAGCGATGAGGGGTCAAATCACAAAGCCCCACCTTTCCCGTATTAAGCTGGATGGACGAAGCAACCATCATTTCACTCTAGCATGCAAGAGCATAAAGAAAGAGAAAATAATGATGTGCGGCAGCTACCTAGGGCACCCTAGGGTAGGGGTCTCCACTACAGATCCTTTTTTTGAAAGTGCCTCCACTACAAATCGGCTTCTCCCTCGTCCTCTTGAAGAAAACCGATGATGAGTGCGGCGGTAGGGTTTGTAGGAGTACTACGGTGTGTGGGCACACGTCGTAGTAAACGGGTTTGAGTCGACGCCTTAAATATGTGTGGGCCGCTTGGTTTTACGGGAACGAGGCAGCATTTTGGGTTCGGGGACCAGTGGAGATATAGCACGTACAAAAAAATTGTGGACGTAGGTTCGACCGAAAGGCAATGATGCATGGGCCCTACATTTTGATATACCCGAGGCCGCGTGAAATTTGCTACTCTACTCAAAACTAGTAAGGTACACATGTATTGAACGCATGAGATTTCGAAACCAAATTATGAATAAATACACACTATAGCATGTAAAGCTTTGAGTCATATATGCATGATGTAGATGTTCGTTTAGTTCTTATAGTTCATCTCATTCAAAATCAATTAGTTTTATAAAAATGTTAAGATTCATGGGGTTATGCATTGTAAATCATAAAGTAAAAAACAAATGATGGCAATTCATTTAGAAAAAATAATCAATTATGATACAGAAGATTCTAGAACAAAGGAGAAGGGCTTGTGTTTTGAGGTTTGTGCATTATGCTTAAGTTCAACCATGGAGTCTTCTAAATTGTACATGTGGCAGGTCTGGTGGAATGTTGATGATATCCAACGGCCAGTAGTGCTCGGATTTGCCCATCTCTGCACTGTCGGGTTAGCTTCATCCAGCGACCATCTTTCAAAGTTATTGGCACACTATATAGTTCTTGTGCCATAGTTGCATGTTTTGGAAAAAAGCTACTAGTGGGTTGTACTATCTATTTAGGAATAGAAGATGTATACATGGAAGTTGTAGGGAAAGAGAGGACATGGAGGATCTCAATTCCTATGAGTAGGGATTGGAAAAGAGATGTCATTTGGTTCACATCATAGGAACTTTTCTATTAATCTAGAGATGACATGTATCTCAATTCCTATGAGGAGGGATTAGTAAAGAGATGTAATTTGGTTCATATCATAGGAACTTTTCTATTGAATATACGCTAATGTTTATTTTCCTTTGAAATTAAGGGAGTATAGGAATCCATTCATTGAACCAAGTGGCTCTAAAGCTATAGAAATGATATCATGTTTATTTCCTTTGAAATGTAGAGTATATGAATCTATTACTATGAACCAATTGGCTCTAAAGGAAAAAATCATATAAAAATCATATCATATAGAGTTCCTATGATATTCCTCGACACTAAAGGATGGTTGAAATTGCTGTGGGTGATACGATGGTCTTTCTTTGTAGACTCCTCACCCATCTTTATAGTTACCTCTCGAAGATGAATGAAATGATATATACAGGGTATTCTACATGTGCAATTTGGTACACGAAAACTCGGTAAAAGTTTGCGAGGTTCTAATTTTCAATAAAGCTATATGCACTGCATTTCGGAACGGAGGGAGCATACGGCAGTTGCTAACACTCACGTGGAAGATTTGTATGTAGGAGGAGTGACTGTTCTGTTAAATGACATGGCAAAACTGACACTGTCGGATGCCGATCTAACGGTTCTTATGGCGTTCGTCAAGAAAAGTCTTGTGGCGAACGTTTGTCGGATAATGATTTACGGACACATGCATTGCATTGATACGTGCCCCCCTCTCTCTCACGCACACGCACCCTCATGAGTCACAACTCTCCCGAGTCCTCTCGCAGACTCACACGTGGCACCCATCGTCTATCTGCAGGTAGACGTCACACACATATGTGCTCTTCACACCCTACCCTCAGAACTTATAAAAAACAAAAGACGGCGCACACATTTTATTTTAGCTGACACGTCACACACTTATAGTATTACTCTTGCGGCGAACGTTCTTTGAGCATAGTATATATTGTACTCTCACGAAGATAAGTTGTGCACGCACGCACTAGTTCTCTCACACCCACTCGCGGGTACACGTAGGAGCGCATTTTTTGAAACCGGTACAACAAAATCACTCCACTATATATAAAAGTAGGAGCCTTAGCCCTTGCTTTACTAGGGTTCCTCTCGTTCACTCGCTCATGCTCTCCAGATCTAAGCAAGACATAGGTGGCCACACTCTCTCTCTCAGCTCACGGCTGGTCACAAATCCGGCCGGACAACCTCGACCGGGGCAGGGCGTGTAGGTGCATTGTTCACGCTGTCGTCGGCAGTGAGGGAGGAGACCAACGGCTGCCCGCGCGTCCCGATCGGCGGCCGTGCCGTTCTCTCCGAGAGAGCGCCGACTCGGGAGGGCCTCCGACCCCTTCTTCCTCCATGCGGTATTGTGGCCAAGATGCGGCCTCCCGACACCGTCTTTGCCACATGCCGACGACCCTCAGGTATATATTCCTTCGAAACCTGCCTTGCTCTACTGCCCCAACTCTTCCCCCTTCGTGTGGATCCTTTTCTACTTCCGTCCGCTGTTCCAAAGCCACCTAGACTTCTACTATTATTAGAAGTAAAGCTAGTTCATAAATTCAACTCAAAGCGTTGGTTCAAACAGGGAAGAAAGTGGGAAAGCTATAGCATGAATCTAGGACTTGGTTCTAAGAGGAAACGGGGGAAAGTAATAATATATGTCACTGTTTAAATAACCATATTTTGTATTTGCGCAAACAGGGATGTCTGTCTCCATATCGTTTCGAGATGTCTGTCTCCGTATCGTTTCTACCCGCGCAATCAAAAGCACACACCTCAGTTTTAGTACAACTGCACAAAATGAGATGGCTATCCCTCGTTGTCATCGTCTAACCTCCAGTCTTCAAGGTATTCCTACATTGGTAGTAACTCTAACGGGGTGTTGACCATCTCAGTAGTGGTCGTGAGCGTATCT
This sequence comes from Triticum aestivum, assembly GCF_018294505.1. Classification (NCBI taxonomy): domain Eukaryota; kingdom Viridiplantae; phylum Streptophyta; class Magnoliopsida; order Poales; family Poaceae; genus Triticum; species Triticum aestivum. Next base: position 484,766,774 of record NC_057804.1, on the reverse strand, counting down.
GGGGTCGGCTCGGTGGTTGCCTCCATCTTCTTGGAGCTCTTTGTCTCATGGGGATCAGCCTCCCGCGTCTGCTCCAATATCGGCAGATCTTTGCCTGGTTCTCCTTGGTCCATCATGAAACTGACGAATGCTAGGAGACCACTGAAAGGAAAACACAATCGCAATGACAATGAAACAAAAAAGAGAGTGAGGATCGGTTACTGCTTTGCAAAAGTTCTTTTTTTTCTCTAAATGAAAATATACCAACATCACAGATCCGCTTACCTTCCCTTTGTTGGGAGAGAAGAACAGTGGCAGATGCGAGTGTTGCCTTTCTTGAAGATGGTGAGGGAGAAGGGGATTCAGCAAAGAGTGAAATGATGGTCGCTTCGTCCGTCAAACTTAGACTAAGGGGAGGTGGGGTTTTGTGATACGACGGCTCGTTACTGCCGTGCTACGACCGGGGTGACTCTCCGCCTGCATACTGCCTTCTAATTTGGTGGATGGCATTTGGGCCCGCGCGCTGCATGGCCCGCATGTCGGTGAACAAAAGTATAATGGCATTCAGTAGAGAGAGACGTTTCAATGACCTAGGAGGAGCCAGAAGCGATAGAGTGTCTCCACAGTACAGGTAGTAATTTTTTTTCTGGGTAGCTGTAGAGTGTCTCCACTGTACTAGTAGTAATTGTTTCTCTGGGCCCATGACAAAACAGCCAATCCACACTAGTAAATAGTAAAATCAATTCAAAAGGCGCTACCCACACCCAGCACACTGCCCCCCCCCCAAAAAAACCTGGGTGCTCTTCTTCCTCCTCGCTCCCACCCACCTCATGTCAACTCGCTCCACTCGTACCCCCAAATTCCTCACCTCACTCCTATAGAAAACCCCAGCTCCCCTTCTTCCTCACTCCTACAGAAAACCCTCAGCTCCCCTTCTTCTTCGCTCGCACTACAACTAGGCTTGTCATTCATTACTTTGCTCAAATCCGTGAGCGCGACACGACGCCCTCGAGGAAAATGGAGTCGGTTGACCCCAGCGCCAAGAAGATGAGGCTCCCGCCAGCGGCGATGCCTGTTGTAGATCCCACACCCGGCAGCGCGGGGAGAAGCGGCGACCCTGCCCCCACCGGATCCCAGGAACCCGTAGAATCTCGGGTGGACCGCATCAGCGATCTCCCGGATGCTGTCCTTGGGGAGATCATCTCGCTTCTCCCCACCAAGGATTGCTGCCGCACCCAAGTCCTCTCAATTCGGTGGCGCCCTCTAGGGCGCGCCGTGCCCCTTAATCTCAACTGTCGTCAGCTATCTCTCTTCAATGATTTTGAAATCCCCAGAGCCATCATCTCCTCCCACCAGGGCTCCACTCAAAGCCTCTGCATCCCGTCATGCTACCTGAGCAAGCATACCATGCCCTGCATGGTGGACGCCTGGCTGAAATCCCCTAAATTCACAGAACTACAGCTGCTTGAGTTCTACTATTCCCCTGGAAATCACATACCACATACCGAACGCCATGAACTTGTGCCCTCAGCACCGATGTCCATCTCACGGTTTTCCTCCTCTCTCCACACCGCCACCTTTGCATTGTGCTACCTACCAGACAATCTGGTACTAAACCTTCGACTCCCATTTCTCAAGAAACTTTCACTTGTGCGGGTTCGTATATCGGAGGCCTCATTGCACAGCATCATCCACTCCAGTTGCCCTGCACTGGAGTGCTTGGTGCTTGTTTTCACAGTTAGAATCGGTTGTCTCCAAATAAAGTCGCCTAACCTTGTAAGAACTGGAATTTCTTTTGACGGAAGGCAGCTCATCATCCAAGATGCCCCTTCACTTCAAAGGTTGATCCTTGATTCTAGTTATTCACCGTTGCAAATAACCGTCCTCTCTGCGCCTAAATTGGAGACCTTGGGTGTAATACATGATCTTTCTGCTCATTTTAATATGGTGTTTGGCTCCACAGTTCTTTAGGTACTTTATATTATCATCTACACTTGTAACCATAAGCTGCATTTTAAATTTCTGCACATAATTTATATATCATCTTGGAGTACACATTTTGTACTAATATTATGTTCTATGCTCAATGAAGAGTTTCTCCATGGATGGCCTATCAATGGTGCTAGATTCTATCAAGATCTTATATATCCAAATGAATAGTTTTGATCTGAACAAGATTATTGGCTTGCTGCAATGCTTTCCATGTCTGGAGAAGTTGTATATAAAGGTGATAATTTCACGCACATTGGAAGCCCGCATATAGTGTACTAGAATTAACCGTTCAGTTGTTGCTCTTTTGACACTCTTCTTTTAGACCTTAACTGTTTTCAATCTTCATGTCTATTTAGGCAACAGGACGGGGTAAGAAAGTTATAACCAATCGGTGGATTCGTAAGCATCGGGATTTTCTCACTTCTCATGAGATTCGATTGAAGACAATAACGCTAGAACGATATGTAGCCAACCGTGCAAACACAAGATTTGTCACATTCTTCCTGTTGAATGTGAGGTTACTATTGTCCATCAGGCTTAAGTTTATCAGCAGCATGGTTTTGACGGATGGGTATGTCGAAGAGCAAAAAAAGGAGTTTCAGGTGGGCAAAAGAGCTTCTGAACGTGTCGGGCTTCTATTTACAACATATTGTGGTCATAATCCAGTAAATTTTACGACCCAGGATGTTCATTCTATGGACCTGACCGATCCATTTGACTGTGACTGTCGAAAATAGTGCTGGAGTTAGATGTTGTTGCCCTTTTCAATCTGGGTTTTTTTGTAAACCTGATGAATAATCAACCCTCGTGCTTTTGTACAGTTTGTAAGCTCGAGTTAGATGTTCCTGCCCTTTTCAACTCGGTTGTGACTGTCATATTTTCTTTGAAACAAGGCAAGTGGCTTGCCATTCGTTTAATTTAGAGTGAAATATTATAAAAAATCGCAACCAAGGGAAATAACATCACTCACGCCGGCTGCTTGAGCTCACTGTGCATTACAGAAGCCAAGTGATTAGCCTCCACCAGCACCCACAAACTTATTTCGAACTAGCACATCAAATGGGTTGTAAATTTTCATAGGAAAGGCTGCATGACCGTGACAGATTTGGATTCTGACATTTGGGACCCACGAGGAAATAGCCTATCCAAGGTGGTGTCGACTTACTAGCCAGTCAACAAACGATTCTGCCTACCAGCCGTTGGATTGACATCCAACATCTGTCGTGTATCTTCTATCTCTTGTCTTCTTCTTCCTCTAGCCGCCCAAAGCAAACCACCCCGTCGGCTCCACCTGCTCCCGCCTCCCATGGCTGGATGCGCCTCCGCCGCCCTACCGTATGTACCCTCCAACGTTGGCCAGTCCCTCCCTCTATTCCCCGACACGTCCTGTTATTCTCCGGTGACGTCAGCCCCAACACGCACCTGTGCCCGAACCAGTCAACCCTCATACTCCCCTCCGCCTGCGACTGGACCGGCGCATCTTCAACGGCTCTTGTTCGTTCCGTCCGAGGCCTCGCCATCGTCCTCCGCCTTGCAGCCTTAGTTTGCAAGAAAAACCGAGAGGAACAAGGAGATGACTGTACGTGGAGAGGATGACAGTAGGGACCCACCAGCGTCATGGCAGTACGCAAGCAAGTGCCTCTATAGTACAAGCCCAAAAATATGGTTCCTCCTAGTCCTAATGGTTGGACATTTGGGGCTCACTCCATTGTCAACGTAGTCAATAAACGAGAGAATTACACTACGAGCGGCTGACACTAGGGACCCAACAAGTCACGCAGTTTTTTTTGAGGAACAAGCAGTTGTTATTTATACTAGTTTTAGTGACGGATCAGGGTAACAACGGGGTTGTGCGGGGGCTGTGGCCCGTCTAGCCAGGGTTTTATTTATGTTTACCACATCATGAGCCCAGTTGTGTTTTTTTCTTGCTGAAAATGGCTAGCCCAGTTCTATTTTTTAAAGAAATACCCAAACAAGGCCTACTCGCTTTATCGGCCCTGCTGGGCTGCAAATGTTTCAAGACGATGAGAGTTTCATTCGGTTTGTCCAGAAATGGCATGTACATTTTTAAAACACATCAAACCGGAAATTAGTTTCAATTTTTTTCATTAAAAGATCTTAAATTCCATTGATTTTTATGCGTGGACAATTATTTGGATTTTATATTTATATAAATTATTTTTCAAAATAGTTTGAATGTGAATCGATATTTCTGGATTAAAAACAGTTGACCGCACCGAAATATGCAAAATTTCGTATACTTTTTAACCATGGCCACAATATGGGGTGTAATGCTAACAAAAAGAAGATGGGCTCCAAAAAAAATCTTAAGAATTAGCAAATGGGTTGTACATTATTAGAAATAATGGCAGATGGGTTGTATGTTGTTTTCCACATATTTGAGGCTAACTTGTGCGCCTACTATAGGTTGACGCGTATGCTTTCACAAAAAAAAGGTTGACGCACACGCAACGCCCTGTCAACTTAGTCAACACACGAGAGCAGTGACTGTTGGATGTCCATCCAACGGCTGTCGTGCTTCTTCAATCTCTGCTCTTCATGCTCCAGCCGCTCAAACAAGCGCCGGCGGGACTGTCTGCTCCCTCCTCCCGCGGCCGTCTATGCTGCCGCGCAGGCCTCACGGCCCCACCGTACTCCCATCGCTGGCCTAGCCATCCCTCTACTCACCCACACATGTTGTTATTCTCCGGCGACGGCAGACGAACCAGTAAACCCTCGTACTCCTCCGCGTGGGAAACAACTACCGAGTATTCCCTGGCTCTGTGTCGTTCCCTTCCTAGGCCTCGCCGTCCTCCACCTCCCTGGTGCTCTCGGCGCGGCCTGCTCAACATGGTCAATGAACGACATCCATCGGAAGTGGACTGTATGTGGAGAGGCTGACAGCTGGGTCCACGGCCGCACGCAAGGAAATGCCTCCTTATTACGTGCAAAATAATGATTCCTCCACCTGACAGCTAGGACCCATAGGAAGGGCCTCTGTATTTCATGAAAAAAATGTTCCCCCCACTGACAGGTCGGACCAACCAGCTATATCTTCGCATGCAAGGAAGTGCCTCCTTATTACACCCAAAAAAATGAATACCCCCCTGCTAGCTGGGACCCACCATATTGTTGGGCTGACTTGTGGGCCTACTAAGTTGACGGGGACGGAGGGCTTTGTCAACTTAGTCAATACTCCAGTGACCGTATGATGTCTATCCAACGGCCATAGTGCTTCTTCAACCTTTGGTCTTCTTGCTCCAGCCGCCCAAAGCAGCGCCGGTCGTGCCGCCTGCTCCTGCCTCCCATGGCCGGTCATAGTACCGCCTGCTCCTGCCTCCCGTGGCCCGGCTCCGCATCGTCCCCTTCCTAGGCCTCGCCGTCGTCCACCGCCGTGGTGCTCTCGGCGCGGCGTGGTCAATGTGGTCAACGACCGACTTCCATCGGAAGAGTACTGTACGTGGAGAGGCTGACAGTTGGGTCCACGGCAGCCGCAAGGAAGTGCCTCCTTATTACACGGAAAATAATTATTCCTCCACCTGACAGCGGGGACCCACCGGACGGGCCACCAGTATTTTGCGAAAAAATCGTTTCCCCCTGACTGCTGGGACCCACCGGACGGGTCACCGTATTTCGCGAAAAAAACATTCCCCCCGCTGTCAGCTCGGACCCACCGGAAGTGCCTCCTTATTACGCACAAAAAAATGAATACTCCCCCGGCTAGCTGGGGCCCACCTTGGTGGGAGGCTGTCTTGTGGGCCTACTAAGTTGACGGGGATGAAGGGCTTTCTCAACTTAGTCAATATGAACGATTCTAGCTCTAGTGACCATACGATGTCCATCCAACGGCCGTAGTGCTTCTTCAACCTCTGGTCTTCTTGCTCCAGCCCCCCAAAGCAACGCCGGTCATGTCGCATGCTCCTGCCTCCTGTGGACGGCTGTGCTGCCGCAGAGGCCTCACCGCCCCCCTACTATTCCCAACGCTGGACAGGCCCTACGGCAACGGCAGCCTCACACCGCAGCCGAACCAGTGAACCCTCGTACTCCTCTCCACGCGGGCTTCCACTGCCACGTCTTCCCTGGCTCCGCGTCATCCCCTTTCTAGGCCTCGTCGTCGTCCACCGCCCTGGTGCTCTCTGCGCGGCGTGGTCAACGTGATCAAGGAACGACTTCCATCAGAAGAGTACTGTACGTGGAGAGGCTGACAGCTGGGTCCACGGCCACAACCCAGTTTTTTTGTGATTTGCCAAGTAAGTTGCTTTGTCAGGCCTGCTGGGCTGTAAATCTTTCAAGACAAGGAGAGCTTTCATTCGGCTGGCCGAGAAAATGGCCCATCAGTAATGAGAAATGAGCTGTACATTTTTAAAACACATCAAACCGGCAATTAGTTTCAAATATATTTTTTTCATTTCAAGATTTTAAATTACATTAATTTTTATGCGTGGAGAATTTGTTGGATTTTATATTGATATACATTTTTTTTTAAAATCAGTTTGAATGTGAGTCGAAATTTCGGGATTAAAAACAGTTCAGACCGCACCGAAATATGCAAAATTTCGTATAATTTTTTAACCGTGGCCACAATATGGGTTGTAATGCTAACAAAAAGAATATGGGTTCCAAAAAAACCTTAAGAATTAGCAAATGGGTTGTATTTAGAAATAATGGCAGATGGGTTGTATGCTGTTTTCCACAGATTTGAGGGTTTCCTAAAAAAAGGTTGACCACAAGCAGTGACGGTTGGATGTCCATCCAACGGCCGTCGTGCTTCTTCAATCTCTGCTCTTCCTGCTCCAGCCGCTCAAACAAGCGTCGGCGGGACTGCCTGCTCCCTCCTCCCCGCGGTCGGCTGTGCTACCGCGCAGGCCTCACCGCCCCACCATACTCCCATCACTGGCCTAGCCATCCCTCTACTCACCCACACCTGCTGTTATTCTCCGGTGATGGCAGACGAACCAGTAAACCCTCGTACAGTCGTACTCCCCTCCGCATGGGAAACAACTACCGAGTCTTCCCTGCCTCCGTGTTGTCCCCTTCCTAAGCCTCGTCATCGTCCACCGCTGTGGTGCTCTCGGCGCGGCGTGGTCAATGTGGTCAACGACCGACTTCCATCGGAAGAGTACTGTGCGTGGAGAGGCTGACAGCTGGGTCCATGGCTGCAGCAAGGAAGTGCCTCCTTATTACGCGCAAAATAATTATTCCTCCACCTGACAGCGGGGACCCACCGGACGGGCCACCGTATTTCACAAAAAAAATGTTTCCCCCCTGACTGCTGGGACCCACAAGCTACACCTTCGCACGCAGGGAAGTGCGTCCAGGCAAAAAAAACGATTCGCCCCCCTGACTGCTGGGACCCACCAGCTACATCTTCGCACACAAGGAAGTGCGTCCGGGCAAAAAAAGGATTCCCCCCCCTAACTGTTGGGACCCACCAGCTACATCTTCGTATGCAAGGAAGTGCCTGACAGTCGGGGCCCACCTGGTCAAAGTGTACGTAGCATTGTCATTTTGGTCGCGAACATGTACGTACATATATACTGGTGGATGTAGAGGCGCGCACGTGTCATAGTAGAGGCGCGCACGTAGCATATACACATACGTACAGCGGCCAGGGTGCAAGAAAGAAAATATGGCCATGTATGTGTACATACGGGCGGGGTCTCGAACGCCTACTCGCGCATACGTACGGCGAGGGCTCGTGTACATGGCTGGGTCGGAACGGAGAAACATTGTCGTCGTCGTGCTCATGGGGAGGCAACGGAATGCGTCGTGTTCATGGGGAGGCAACGGAATGCGTCGTGTTCATGGGGAGGCAATGGAATGCATCGTGTTCATCGGGAGGCAACGAAACGCGTGGGAGCCAACTGGCTGGGTCGGAACAAAATGCGTGGTCATGTTCATCGGGAGGGCTTGGGTGGAACAGGCGATGGAAACGAGGCCTATCATACCGCAGAACGGAGGAAACGGACCTCCTACGTTTGGAATGGGGTCCTGTTGATCGGGAGGGTGTGGCATACCGCAAAACGGAGGAAATGGACCTCCTACGGTCGAAATGAGGGTCCTGTTGATCGGGAGGGGTGTGGCGTACCGCAAAACGGAGGAAACGGACCTTGTCGGTGTCAAAACCGGCGGATCTCGGGTAGGGGGTCCCGAACTATGCGTCTAGGCGGATGGTAACAGGAGACAAGGGACACGATGTTTTTACCCAGGTTCGGGCCCTCTCGATGGAGGTAAAACCCTACACCTGCTTGATTAATATTGATGATATGGGTAGTACAAGAGTAGATCTACCACGAGATCGGAGTGGCTAAACCCTAGAATCTAGCCTATGGTATGATTGTTGTTCGTCCTACGGACTAAAACTCTCCGGTTTATATAGACACCCGAGAGGGCTAGGGTTACATAGAGTCGGTTACAATGGGAGGAGATCTTCATATCGTATCGCCAAGCTTGCCTTCCACGCCAAGGAAAGTCCCATCCGGACACGGGACGGAGTCTTCAATCTTGTATCTTCATAGTCCGGGAGTCCGGCCAAAGGTCATAATCCGACCATCCGGACACCCCCTAATCCAGGACTCCCTCAGTAGCCCCTGAACCAGGCTTCAATGACGACGAGTCCGGCGTGCAAGTTGTCTTCGGCATTGCAAGGCGGGTTCCTCCTCCGAATATTTCATAGAAGATGTTGAACACCAGGGTAGTGTCCGGCTCTGCAAAATAAGTTCCACATTCCTTCGTAGAGAGAATAATATTTGTATTAATCGGATCTGCTGATGTATTCCATGGCATGACATCATGCCACAGCCAGGCTCTTTATTTATTTTATTGTTCCACCTCAGCGCATTTAGCGAGGCAATTTCCTTGGCACGTCTTGTCAAAGCAGAGATCGTGTCCCCTTATTCTGAGATTCTCATCAATACGGGTGTGGGTAACCCAACCGCGCCATTAATCGCGGCGCTTGGGGGATAAGTGAGTTTTATTAGGCCGGCGGGGGGCTCGTAGTGTTGCCCGCCCATATAAGGGGATAAGAATCCGCCCTTTCCATTCACGCCCTCTTCCTCCTCTGCTTATCCGTCCCTGCGTGCTCGAGCTCCAGCGCCCAAGCCCGCACTTCCCACCTCAACCTTCTCCAACCATGTCAGGAGCGGGAGGCAGATGGATGGCCTCCTCCGTTACGGAGGGACAAATCAAAAACCTGAGGGAGGCCGGATACTTGTCTAACGACATCGCGCACCGGCTCCCAGATGCGGGGCAACTCACCCCCACCCCCAGGCCCCATGAGAGGGTTGTTTTTCTTCCCCATTTCCTCCGCGGACTGGGTTTTCCTCTTCACCCGTTAGTCCGGGGGCTCATGTTCTACTACGGCCTGGACTTCCACGACCTGGACCTTAACTTCATCCTCAATATCTCGGCGTTTATCGTCATGTGCGAGGCCTTCTTCCGCATCCGGCCCCACTTTGGCCTATGGCTGAAGATCTTCAGCGTCAAGCCGAAGGTCGTGCAAGGTCGACAGGCGGAATGCGGAGGTGCCATGGTGGGCAAGATAGCCAACGTCACCTGGCTCGAGGGTGCCTTCGTGGAAACCATCAAAGGGTGGCAATCTGGGTGGTTTTATATTACCGAGCCGCGTGACCCTAAATGGGCAGCGGCCCCTGAATTTCGATCTGGCATCCCCACCCAGCTCACATCTTGGAAAGAGACGGGCCTGTCGTGGGGCAATCCGGAAGAGGTGACCGGACTCCAAACCTGCGTCCGAGATCTGGTGGCCAAGCAGGTCAAACTTGTCAACGTGGTCCAGGTCATGCTCTTCCGCCGGATCCTCCCGTGTCAACGACGGGACTTCAATTTGTGGGAGTTCGACCCGGCCCGGCACCAGAATCTATCCCGGCTCTTCGAAACGAAGCACGAGGACGCCTGGAAGGTGCTTTTCAAAAGCTCCGAGGTCTACCCTCCCGTCACCGAGGATCGCGGGTTCTGCGCCAAACGTCAAGCCTCCGAAGTAAGCTTACCTTTAGTCCCTTACGGGATATCCGCATTTCATAGTGTAACCTTATGTGGGATCTAAACTCCCGTTCCTTTGACAGGATTGGAAGAGGACATCCGGACAGTTTGACTGTCTGGCCCCTTTGCCCGAAGGCCCAGTAGACGCACACTTAGCGAAGCTACTGGTTCCGGCACCCCATGTGGTGCCGGAGAATAAGGCCAAGGAGAAGGCCACGGGGACCCAAAGGAGTTCCCGGCGCCCGGTGTCGTCGGATTTGCCTGACAACTCCAACGCGCCCTCCACCTCCGAAGATGAGGAGGAGGAAGAAGAAGATGCCTCTCCCCCTCCAGTGGGGGGAGGAAAGAAGAGAAAGGCCGCCCCAGCTGGGGAAGCCGGAGGGTCCAAGAAGGGAAAGCCCCTTCTGCCGGACTACGCCCCCGACGCCGAAGACGGCGAGGAGGACTGGCCATCCAGGGTCAAGCCCCTGGCAAAGTTGTAAGTGTCCGGCTACCCGAATGAACTATTGCACTCCTTTATTATTTGATAGCTTCTAACACCGAAGCCAATCGTGCAGTCCGCCCAGAGCTCAGCTCGGCGATTCGTCAAGCGGATCTCTGAATTCGTCGGATGTGAATAGCGCTTCACTTCCGACGGCCTCCTCCCCTCTCCCTACAGACGATGCTAAGGCGGAGTCCCGTAGGGGACAAAACCAGGAGGAGGTGGTCCTGGAAGCGCCGCAAGGTGACCTTTCGGACTCCCAACCCAAAGGGGGTAAAGCCCCAGAGGGATCTAAGTCCGGCCCTGGGTCGGACACTGCTCCGGAACCATCAGTGGTTCCAGAGCCCGACAGGCGGCGCCTTCACAAGAAGGGCAAGTCCGCGACGCCGGCGACTTTCGTCCACCCGGAGGCGCCGGACAATTTGCTGGAGGCGCTCAACGGCATCTCTATCAATGAAGAACACCGCACTATTATGAGTGCGGTGATTCAGAAGGTTCAGTCCGCCAAGAGCGGGCTGACAGAAGCTTGCACAAGCCTGTTAACGGGCTTTGAGGTATGTGTTCAAAAACATATATAAAAAATGTTACCGCATAGACAGTAGCCCCTGATGCTTAGTTCAGTGTTCAGAAAGAAAAGCCGAACTGAGTATCTTAAAAGATATACGCGGGAGTCTAATAGAAATATGTCAATATGGGAATGCAGGTTGCGCTGCTGACATCTGCCGCACTAACTGCGGAGGTCAATGCCTTGAAGGAGAGCCTCGAGCGGTCCGAGAGCGAGCTCGGCCGTGCCAAGAAGCAGCTCGAGGATAAAGAGGGTACGTAGTGCCTCCTGTAAATGTATATAGAAATACTTGGTTGCGTAATAATAATAACAGGACCAACGTTAATGTTGCAGGAGCCACGACCGAGGTGGCGACCCTGAAAGAGGCGGTCTCCAAGGCCGAAAAGAGTGCAGCCGTGGAGCGCGCCGAGCGATAGAAGCAGGAGGCACGGGTGGTGGAGGTGCGGCAAGAGCTCCAGGCTCTCGTGGAAAAACACGAGAGTTTGGAGCGTGACTCGAAGACTCGAGAGTCTGAGCTTGGCCTTGGCTCTTGAGAGTGGCAAGACCGCTAAGGCCGAAGCCCAGAAGGCCCTTCAGGAGATTGAGGCGATGAAGAAGATAGCGGCGGGTAAGGCATTCTTTATGCAAAGCAAAAATATAAAAGTTAATTATCTTCTACTTACCCGAATCCGAAGCTCTCCAGGAGCGTTCGTCGATCTGCCCCGTAGTGTATCTGATGCCGCCGCATACTACCGAGCCGAAGAGGGGAGCTCGACGGAAAAAGTGTTCTGGTCTCAGTATGCTGAGGCCGAACATCCGGTGCCCCTGAGCGACCAGCTGAAGCAGCTGGTTGAGCTCCACAAGGTGGCCGAACAGGCCATGAAGGGCCTCATAGCTCGGCTGTGGCCTGGAGAAGTCATGCCTGGGAGCTACTTCGGTCTGGTGTGGCGGATGGTGGACGCGTGTCCGTGGATTGAGGTCGTCAAGCGCTCTGTTTGCATTGAAGGTGCCCGTTGGGCCCTTGCCCGTGCTAAGGTGCACTGGGGCAAGTTGGACGTGGAGAGACTGTTGACGGATGCGCCACCGCCGGGCAAGGAGTATCGTACGCCCGAGATGTATTATAATGGCGTTTTGAAGGGTGCTCGCCGCATAGCGGATGAGTGCTCCAAAGATGTAATTTTTGAGTAAACTCGCATTTGTTATCCTGTACGCTGAAGCTTTGTTCATATGCGTTAAGCAACGCTTGTTAATTTAAAATATTACCTTCTGTGTGGCCGTTTATCAAATCTGAGAGATGCAAGTCGTCGGCTTCGACCCCCATGCCACGAGTGTTGGGGTGTTCGGGATAAACCTGAGCGCTCTTGTTCCCATTCTTGGGTCCGTCTAGGGAGGCGTTCAGCACAACGAACCAGGCCGTCAGACTTATAATGCTTTATCACTCTCACTTAGCCATAGAATTCTATAATTTTAAATTTCGGCGAAGCCCCTAGTATTCGGAAGACCGAGTTCGGGGCGCTATCCACGCCTAGGCCCGATAAGTCCGGTTCTTTGCTTGAAGCGGCATAAGTCTTTAAGGACTCGAAAAAACCTCGCGAGCAGCGACCGGTCTCTCGCACCATCATGACAGTCAGTTTTAGCTTTCTCTACTGAGGTGTTAACCCAGCTCAACTGGGGCACAATCGCAGTAGTTCTCCCAGCGCTACCTTAGCCAACAATGCGGAACGTAAGGTACCAAAACATGGGAGCCGGGCAAACCCAACTATTGACCAAAGACATGATTCGGAGCCGATGCATATAGTGCTATAAGTACGGGGTGCCGCACTTGTTAGAGTGTTCGGTCTTCTCACACCATCTTATGGGGTGTTGTAAGCCCCTGGTGTATTATCCGTACCAAAGTGTACGGTTGCATAGTGTCATGACTGAACATATTTGCATATAAAAATATATAAGTACAATAATAGGTAAGAGCTATATATTGTTTAAAAAAAGGGCTGCTGCGAAAGCAGAACGATACAAAGAGTGCGGTAAGCAAGAGATGGGAGTATTTGACATATTCCCCTTTAGAGGCAAGCTGCAGGATTGTAAGAGAAACAGGTATTAAACTCGTTACAGAGACCACCTTGACTTTTGACGTAGCTTGCTTCCTCCCTAGCTATTGCATCGTTGGTTCGGCGATAGTATTGCCGGACAGGCCTTCCGAATAGTTGGGTCCTGAAAGTGTGTGAAGAAAGGAAAACGGCGAAATAGGGAGCCCCCTAGTGCGGTTAAGCCGCATTTTGGGTGTGCCGTTGTTGTGCCCCTCCCCGTATGCCCATGGTATCTCTAAGGCGTAATTATGTACGCGTGGTACTAGCATTGCCGTTTGGCGGGGGCTGGGGTCGGGGCCGCACTGCTATGCTTGCTCGGAACATGCCAGCCGGATTTGTTGTAGGTTACTTCGGGCTCGCTTGACGTTGTCCGGACGTTTGGCGCCTGGATTGGAGAACTGCCTTGAGAGGCTACTCTGTACTTCCGCCGCCAGGGCCGCCGTGTGCTCCTCTGTTTGGAGAGAGTGTTCGGTGTTTCCATTTACCGTGATGACTCCGCGAGGTCCTGGCATCTTGAGCTTGAGATATGCATAGTGCGGCACCGCATTGAATTTTGCAAATGCGGTTCGCCCGAGCAGGGCGTGATAGCCGCTACGGAATGGGACTATGTCGAAGATTAACTCCTCGCTCTGGAAGTTATCCGGTGATCCGAAGACCACCTCGAGTGTGACCGAGCCTGTACAGCTGGCTTCTACCCCTGGTATGACACCTTTGAAGGTTGTCTTTGTGGGTTTAATCCTTGAAGGATCGATGCCCATTTTTCGCACTGTGTCCTGGTAAAGCAGATTCAGGCTACTGCCGCCGTCCATTAGGACTTTGGTAAGGTGAAATCCGTCGATTATTGGGTCTAGGACCAGTGCGGCGAATCCGCCGTGACGGATGCTGGTGGGATGGTCCCGTCGATCGAAAGTGATCGGGCAGGAGGACCATGGGTTGAACTTTGGGGTGATTGGCTCCAGCGCATAGACGTCCTTAAGAGCACGCTTCCGCTCCCTTTTGGGGATGTGGGTTGCGTATATCATATTCACCGTCCGAACTTGCGGGGGAAATCCCTTCTGTCCTTTCTTGTTTGGCGGCCGGGGCCCCTCCTCGTCATCGCTATGTAGCCCCTTGTCTCTGGTCTTGGCGCTTATCTTGCCTGCATGCTTGAACACCCAACAATCCCTGTTGGTGTGATTGGCTGGCTGTTCAGGGGTGCCGTGTATCTGGCACGAGCGATCAAGTATCCGATCTAAGCTGGATGGGCCCTGAGGGTTTCGTTTGAATGGCTTCTTCCGCTGGCCCGGTTTAGAGCCTCTGAATCCGGCATTGACTGCCGTATCTTCAGTATTGTCACCGTTAATGCGGCGCTTATGCTTGTTGCGGTGTGACCTGCCGTTGTTATCCTTGGTATCCGAATTGCCGGGGCTCTTGCTTATGTTATTGCTACGAGCTAGCCAGATGTCTTCTCCAGCGCAGAAGCGGGTCATGAGTGTCGTGAGGGCTGCCATAGACTTCGGCTTTTCCTGTCCTAGGTGTCAGGCAAGCCATTCATCTCGGATGTTGTGCCTGAAGGCTGCGAGGGCCTCAGCGTCCGGACAATTGACTATTTGGTTTTTCTTTGTCAGGAACCGTGTCCAGAATTGTCTGGCCGATTCCTCTGGTTGCTGGATTATGTGTATTAGGTCATTGGCGTCTAGTGGTCACACATATGTGCCCTGGAAGTTGTCAAGGAATGCGGATTCTAGGTCCTCCCAACAACTGATTGACTCTGCTGGCAGGCTATTAAGCCAATGCCATGCTGGTCCTTTAAGCTTGAGCGGGAGGTATTTGATGGCGTGTAGATCATCACCACGGGCCATGTGGATGTGAAGGAGATAATCCTCGATCCATACCGCAGGATCTGTTGTGCCATCGTATGATTCGATGTTTACGGGTTTTAAGCCCTCGGGGATTTGATGATCCATTACTTCGTCTGTGAAGCATAGTGGGTGTGCGGCGCACCTGTACTGAGCTATATCGCGACGCAGCTCGGACGAGCTTGGTCTGTTGTATTCGGCCGGGCCATACTTATTATGTCCGGCGTGACGGCTAGCGTCACGTGAAGCGGGCCGCCCATGCGATCCGTAGATCGATCTTGTTTGCCTTGCCTTATTCTCCAAGATGTCTCGCAGGTCTGTTGCGTCTCCCAGTACTCTGGTATGTTTTGAGCGGTGTCAGGGTGCGGCTTGGGTCGAGGGCCTGAAGGCCTCTCTATCGCGGCCACGGGGTGGCCGATCGGGCGCATCGTACGCTAGTGATGTAGGTTTAGTGGCTTCCTCCTCAAGTTGGGGAAGCAGCCTACGCTTCGGGTAGCTCTTGGATGGGCGTTCTAGTTTATACTCTTCGGCCGCCAGGACTTCAGTCCATCTGTCGGCTAGCAAGTCTTGGTCAGCTCTAAGCTGCTGTTGTTTCTTCTTGAGGCTGCTTGCCGTGGCTACGAGTCTGCGTTTGAAACGCTCTTGCTCGACGGGATCCTCTGGCACGACGAATTCATCGTCGTCGAGGCTTGCCTCGTCTTCGGAGGGAGGCATGTAATTGTCGTCCTCATCCTCTTTGTTGGCCGCTCTCTCACGAGGGCTGGCTCCTTCGTTCTCCTGCACTGAATCCTGCTGGAGGGGGTTGTCTTCGGCACTGTCCGGCATATTGTTATCTCCGGTGCCGGAATCACCGTTTTTGCTTTGGCGGGACATAGAGCGGCACCGCTGACGTCGGCGCTTGGGTTGCTTCTTGGAGGGGTCATCCTCCATTTTCTCCTCGCCATCCCCCGCTTTAGGGGTGTCCACCATGTATATGTCATATGACGAGGTGGCTTTCCAGTTCCCTATAGGCACTGGTTCTTAACCGTCTCCTTCATCGGCGTCCATGCCGTCGATGTCTTCGGAGTCGAAGTCGAGCATGTCGGTTAAATCGTCGACAGTGGCTACAAAGTGGGTGGTGGGTGGGCTACGAACTTCTTCGTCGTCCGTATCCCAACCGTGTTGGCCGTAGTCCGTCCTAGGCTCTCCTGACAAAGAGAGGGACTGTAACGAATTCAGGATGTTGCCGAAAGGTGAGTGCTGAAAGACATCCGCGGCGGTGAACTCTATGACCGGAGCCCAATCGGGCTTAATCAGAAGAGGTGCAGGGTTTACGGAGTACGGATTGGAGTCCGACACCTTGGAGTCATGGGCCTTGCGAGGGACTAAGCTGGTATCCGGCTCTATCGCCGTGGAGATTGCAGTTTCCGGGGTGGCGTCTAACTGTCCGTCCCCGACTGGCATAGTGGGCTCCGAGCTAATGGTCGGAGCGGACACCTGACCGATGCTCTGGGCGTTGTCCGAAGACAGAGCTAAATCGTGCCCATCATGACAGTGCGGCGCGCCTGGTTGTGGCTCGAATCCATCGAAGATCAAGTCCCCGCGGATGTCGGCCGTGTAGTTCAAGCTTCCAAACCTGACCTGATGGCCAGGGGCGTAGCTCTCGATCTGCTCCAGATGGCCGAACGAGTCAGCCCGCAGTGCGAAGCCGCCGAATACGAAGATCTGTCCGGGGAGAAAAGTCTCATCCCGGACCGCGTCGTGGTTGATGAGCGAAGAAGCCATCGGGCCTAAAAGGCGACGACACAGAGGAACTCTCAATGAAAGCACCAATGTCGGTGTCAAAACCGGCGGATCTCGGGTAGGGGGTCCCGAACTGTGCGTCTAGGCGGATGGTAACAGGAGACTAGGGACACGATGTTTTTACCCAGGTTCGGGCCCTCTCGATGGAGGTAAAACCCTAGTCCTGCTTGATTAATATTGATGATATGGGTAGTACAAGAGTAGATCTACCACGAGATCGGAGTGGCTAAACCCTAGAATCTAGCCTATGGTATGATTGTTGTTCATCCTACGGACTAAAACTCTCCGGTTTATATAGACACCCGAGAGGGCTAGGGTTACATAGAGTCGGTTACAATGGGAGGAGATCTTCATATCGTATCGCCAAGCTTGCCTTCCACACCAAGGAAAGTCCCATCCGGACACGGGACGGAGTCTTCAATCTTGTATCTTCATAGTCCGGGAGTCCGGCCAAAGGTCATAGTCCGGCCATCCGGACATCCCCTAATCCAGGACTCCCTTAGACCTCCTACGGTCGAAACGGGGGTCCTGTTGATCGGGAGGGGTGTGGCGTACCGCAAAACGGACGAAACGGACCTCCTACGGTCGAAATGGGGGTCCTGTTCATCGGGAGGGGTGTGGCATACCGCAAAACGAGACTCCACGGGATACTGTTCATCTCCACCGTGGACCTCCTCCAGCCTCCATGGGCTACCGTCGACCTCCTCCAGCCTCCACGGGCTCCTGCTCATCCAGCCTCCACCACGCGCTACTCCACCGGCTACTGTTCAACCACCCCTCCACCGTCTACTGTTCATCCAGCCCTCCACCGTCTACTGTTCATCCAGCCCTCCACACCACGGGGTCCTGTTCAACCACCCCTCCACGGCCACCCCTCCACCTTCTACTGTTCATCCAGCCTTCCACACCACGGGTCCTGTTCATCCAGAGGCAATGCCACCGCTCACTGTTCATCCAACCCCCCCCCCCCCGCAACGCTCACTGTTCATCCAATCGATCGGCTTCAGTTAGCAGCAGTAGCGAAGGAATCGCTCCATCGGGTTCAGTTAACAGCCATCGATCGATGCTTGGGTTCAGTAACGCGTAGCCTGCAGTGCAATCGCTCGGGTTCAGTTAGAGCCCAACGCCTCGCTCGGGTTCAGTTAGAGCCAACGCCTTGCACACACACGCGTACATGTACGAGAGAAACGCGCATCGCTCGGCCCCCGACCTCCCACCGTAACCGGCAACTCCCCGAAATTTTCCTCCCCCTCGCTTCTACCACGGTTTTTTCCGTCATGGACGGCCCAAAGAATGTCATGCAGTTGCGTCTCCGGCCCACCCAGGACAAAAAGCCCATTTTCTGTCATGATTTTTTGTCATGGAAGTAGGAGCCCACCACATCTATGATGATACCGGGTTTTGACACAATTATCGTCATAGAAGTGTCATATGTATGACAGAAAAAAATTCGTTCGGCCCAAAATGTCACGGATGTTTATTTTTTTTGTAGTGATGTGATGTTTATCCTTTATGCATCTTATTTTGCTTAAAACGTTGGTAGCATTATAAGATGATCCCTTACTAAATTTCAAGGTACAAGTGTTCTCCCTGAGTATGCACCGTTGCTACAGTTCGTCGTGCCGAGACACCATGTGATGATCGGGTGTGATAAGCTCTACGTTCACATACAACGGGTGCAAGCCAGTTTTGCACACGCAGAATACTTGGGTTAAACTTGACGAGCCTAGCATATGCAGATATGGCCTCGGAACACTGAGACCGAAAGGTCGAGCGTGAATCATATAGTAGATATGATCAACATAGTGATGCTCACCATTGAAAACTACTCCATCTCACGTGATGATCGGACATGGTTTAGTTGATTTGGATCACATGATCACTTAGATGATTAGAGGGATGTCTATCTAATTGGGAGTTCTCAAGTAATAGTTTAAATTGAACTTTAATTTATCATGAACTTAGTACCTGATAGTATTTTGCATGTCTATGTTGTTGTAGATCAATGGCCCGTGCTACTGTTCCTTTGAATTTTAATGCGTTCCTAGAGAAAGCTAAGTTGAAAGATGATGGCAGAAACTACACAGACTGGGTCCGTAACTTGAGGATTATCCTCATTGCTGCACAGAAGAATTACGTCCTGGAAGCACCATTAGGTGTACCACCCGCGCCCGCAACTGCAGACATCATGAATGCCTGGCAGACGTGTTTTGATGACTACTCGATAGTTCAGTGTGCCATGCTTTACGGCTTAGAACCGAGACTTCAACGACATTTTGAACGTCATGGAGCATGTGAGATGTTCCAGGAGTTGAAGTTAATATTTCAAGCAAATGCCTGGATTGAGAGATATGAAGTCTCCAATAAATTCTACAGCTGTAAAATGTAGGAGAATAGTTTTGTCAGTGAACATATACTCAGAATGTCTGGGTACCACAACCATTTGACTCAACTGGGAGTTAATCTTCCTGATGATAGTGTCATTGACATAGTTCTTCAATCACTGCCACCAAACTACAAAGCTTCATGATGAACTATAATATGCAAGGGATGAACAAGACTACTCCCGAGCTCTTCGCAATGCTAAAGGATGCGGAGGTAGTAATCAAAAGGGAGCATCAAGTGTTGATGGTCAATAAGACCACTAGTTTCAAGAAAAAAGGGCAAAGGGAAGAAGGGGAACTTCAAGAAGAACGGCAAAAAGGCTGCTGCTCAAGAGAAGAAACCCAAGTCTGAACCTAAGCCTGAAACTGAGTGCTTCTATTGCAAAGGGACTGGTCACTGGAAGCGGAACTGCCCCAAGTATTTGGCGGATAAGAAGGATGGCAAAGTGAAAGGTATATTTGATATACATGTTATTGATGTGTACTTAACTAATGCTCGCGGTAGCGCCTGGGTATTTGATACTGGTTCTGTTGCTCATATTTGCAACTCAAAACAGGGGCTATGGATTAAGTGAAGATTGGCCAAGGACGAGGTGACGATGCGCGTGAGAAATGGTTCCAAAGTCGATCTGATCGCGGTCGGCACGCTACCTCTACATCTACCATCGGGATTAGTTTTAGACCTGAATAATTATTATTTGGTGCTAGCGTTGAGCATGAACATTATATCTGGATCTTGTTTAATGTGAGACGATTATTCATTTAAATCAGAGAATAATGGTTGTTCTATTTATATGAGTAATATCTTTTATGGTCACGCACCCTTGCTGAGTGGTCTATTTTTGTTGAGTCTCGATAGTGATGATACACATGTTCATAATATTGAAGCCAAAAGATGCAAAGTTAATAATGATAGTGCAACTTATTTGTGGCACTGCCGTTTGGGTCATATCGATATAAAGTGCATGAAGAAACTCCATACTGATGGACTTTTAGAATCACTTGGTGCTTGTGAACCGTGCCTTATGGGCAAGATGACTAAAACTCCATTCTCCAAAACAATGGAACGAGCTACTGACTTGTTGGAAATAATACATACCGATGTATGCGATCCAATGAGTATTGAGGCTCGTGGTGGGTATCATTATTTTCTTACCTTCACAGATGATTTGAGCAGATATGGTTATATCTACTTAATGAAGCATAAGTCTAAAACATTTGAAAAGTTCAAAGAATTTCAAAGTGAAGTGGAAAATCATCGTAACAAGAAAATAAACTTTCTACGATCTGATCGTGGAGTAGAAAATTTGAGTTACGAGTTTGATCTTCATTTGGAACAACATGGGATAGTTTCACAACTGACGCCACCTGAAACACCACAGTGAAATGGTGTGTCCGAACATCGTAACCGTACTTTATTGCATATGGTACGATCTATGATGTCTCTTACTGATTTACCACTATCATTTTGGGGTTATGCTTTAGAGACGGGTGCATTCACTTTAAATAGGTCACCATCAAAATCCATTGAGACGACGCCTTATGAACCATGGTTTGGCAAGAAACCAAAGTTGTCGTTTCTTAAAGTTTGGGGATGCGATGCTTATGTGAAAAAGCTTCAACCTGATAAGCTCGAACCCAAATCGAAGAAGTGTGTCTTCATATGATACCCAAAGGAAACTATTGGGTACACCTTCTATCACAGATCCAAAGGCAAAATCTTTGTTGCTAAGAATGTCCTTTCTAGAGAAGGAGTTTCTCTCAAAAATAGTGAGTGGGAGGAAAGTATAACTTGATGACGTAGTTGTACCTTCTCCCTTATTGGAAAGTAGTTTATCATAGAAATCAGTTCCCATAATTCCTACACCAATTAGTGAGGAAGCTAATGGTGATGATCATGAAGCTTCAGATCAAGTTACTACCGAACCTCGTAGGTTTTCCAGAGTAAGATCTGCACCAGAGTGGTATGGTAATCCTGTTCTGGAAGTCATGTTACTAGACCATGATGAACCTACGAACTATGAGGAAGCGATGATGAGCCCAGATTCCGTGAAATGGCTTGAGGCCATGAAATCTTAGTTGGGATCCATGTATGAGAACAAAGTGTGGACTTTGGTGGGCTTGCCCGATGATCGGCAAGACATAGAAAATAAATGGATCTTTAAGAAGAAGATCGACACAGACGGTAATGTTACTGTTTACAAAGCTCAACTTGTTGCGAAAGGTTTTCGACAAGTTCAAGGAGTTCACTACAATGAGACTTTCTCACCCGTAGCGATGCTTAAGTCTGTCTGAATCATGTTAGCAATTGCTGCTTTTTATGATTATGAAATTTGGCAAATGGATGTCAAAACTGCATTCCTGAATGGATTTCTGGAAGAAGAGTTGTATATGATGCAACCGGAAGGTTTTGTCGATCCAAAGGGTGCTGACAAAGTGTGCAAGCTCCAACGATCCATTTATGGACTGGTGCAAGCCTCTCGGAGTTGGAATAAACGCTTTTATAGTGTGATCAAAGCATATGATTTTATACAAACTTCTGGAGAAGCCTGTATTTACAAGAAAGTGAGTGGGAGCTCTGTAGCATTTCTAATCTTATATGTAGATGACATATTGTTGATTGGAAATGATATATAATTTCTAGATAGCATAAAGGTATACCTGAATAAGAGTATTTCTATGAAAGACCACGGAGAAGCTGCTTACATATTGGGCATCAAGATCTATAGAGATAGATCAAGACACTTAATTGGACTTTCAGAAAGCACATACCTTGATAAAGTTTTGAAAAAGTTCAAAATGGATCAGTCAAAGAAAGGGTTCTTGCTTGTGTTACAAGGTGTGAAGTTGAGTCAGACTCAATGCCCGACCACTACAGAAGATAGAGAGAAAATGAAAGTCATTCCCTATGCTTCAGCCATAGGTTCTATCATGTATGCAATGGTGTGTACCAGACCTGATGTATGTCTTGCTATAAGCATAGCAGGGAGGTACCAAAGTAATCCCGGAGTGGAGCACTTGACAGCGGTCAAGAACATCCTGAAATACCTGAAAAGGACTAAGGATATGTTTCTCATTTATGGGGGTGAAAAAGAGCTCGTCGTAAACGGTTACGTCGATGCAAGCTTTGACACAGATCCAGATGACTCTAAGTCACAAACTGGATACATATTTTTATTGAATGGAGGAGCTGTCAGTTGGTACAGTTCCAGGCAGAGCATCGTGGCGGGATCTATGTGTGAAGCGGAGTACATTGCTGCTTCGGAAGCAGCAAATGAAGGGGTTTGGATGAAGGAGTTCATATCCGATCTAGGTGTCATACCTAGTGCATCGGGTCCAATGAAAATCTTTTGTGACAATACTGGTGCAATTTCCTTGGCAAAGGAATCCAGATTTCACAAGAGAACCAAGCACATCAATAGACGCTTTAATTCCATCAGTCATCAAGTGCCGGAAGGGGACATAGAGATTTGCATGATACACACGGATCTGAATGTTGCAGACCCGTTGACTAAGCCTCTTCCACGAGCAAAACATGATCAGCACCAAAGCTCCATGGGTGTTAGAATCATTATTATGTAATCTAGATTATTGACTCTAGTGCAAGTGGGAGACTGAAGGAAATATGCCCTAGAGGCAATAATAAAGTTATTGTTTATTTCCTTAATTCATGATAAATGTTTATTATTCATGCTAGAATTGTATTAACCGGAAACTTAGTACATGTGTGAATACATAGACAAAACATATAGTCCCTAGTATGCCTCTACTTGACTAGCTCGTTAATCAAAGATGGTTATGTTTCCTAACCATAGACATGTGTTGTCATTTGATGAACGGGATCACATCATTAGGAGAATGATGTGATGGACATGACCCATCCGTTAGCTTAGCATTATGACCGTGTCAGTTTCATTGCTATTGCTTTCTTCATGACTTATACAAGTTCCTCGGACTATGAGATTATGCAACTCCCGAATACCGGAGGAACACTTTGTGTGCTACCAAACATCACAATGTAAATGGGTGATTATAAAGGTGCTCTACAGGTGTCTCCGAAGGTGTTTGTTGGGTTGGCATAGATCAAGATTAGGATTTGTCACTCCGAGTTTCGGAGAGGTATCTCTAGGCCCTCTCAGGATTACTCATCACTATAAGCCTTGCAAGCATTGTGACTAATGATTTATTTGCAGGATGAAGTATTACGGAACGAGTAAAGAGACTTGCCGGTAACGAGATTGAACTAGGTATTGAGATACCGACGATCGAATCTCGGGCAAGTAACATACCGATGACAAAGGGAACAACGTATGTTATTATGTGGTTTGACCGATAAAGATCTTCGTAGAATATGTAGGAACCAATATGAGCATCCAGGTTCCGCTATTGGTTATTGACCGGAGACATGTCTCGGTCATGTCTACATAGTTCTCGAACCTGTAGGGTCCGCACGCTTAAACGTTCGATGACGATTGGTATTATGAGTGTATGTGTTTTTATGTACCGAAGGTTGTTCTGAGTCCCGGATGTGATCACGGACATGATGAGGAGTCTCAAAATGGTCGAGACATAAAGATCGATATATTGGAAGGCTATGTTTGGACAACGGAAAGGTTCCGCGAGGTTCGGGCATTTTTCCAGAGTACGGGGAGGTTACCGGAACCCCTCGGGGAGTCAATGGGCCTTAATGGGCCATAGTGGAAGAGAGGAGGAGGCGGCCAAGGTGGGGGCACCCCCCCCCAAGCCCAATCCAAATTGGGAAGCCCCCCCCCCCTTCCGTCTCTCCATCTCCCTCTTCCTTCTTCTCCTACTCCAACTAGGGAAGGGGGAGACCTACTCCTACTGGGAGTAGGACTCCCCCCTTGGGCGTGCCATAGAGGGTCGGGCCTCCCCCTCCTCCACTCCTTTATATACGGGGGAAGGGGGCACCCCAAAGACAGACAAGTTGACAATTGTTTTAGCCGTGTGCTGTGCCCCCTCCACAGATTTACACCTCAGTCATATCGTTGTAGTGCTTAGGCGAAGCTCTGCGCCGGTAACTTCATCATCACCGTCACAATGCCGTCGTGCTGACGAAACTCTCCCTTGACCTCAGCTGGATCTAGAGTTCATGGGACGTCACCGAGCTGAACGTGTGCAGATCGCGGAGGTGCCGTACCTTCGGTGCTAGGATCGGTCGGACCGTGAAGATGTACGACTACATCAACTGCGTTGTCATAACACTTCCGCTTTCGGTCTACGAGGGTACGTAGACAACACTCTCCCCTCTCGTTGCTATGCATCACCTAGAGATAGATCTTGCGTGATCGTAGGAATTTTTTTGAAATACTATGTTCCCCAACACAAGGGACTCCAAATATGATCAACACCGACTCGTCTACTTCCGCTGCACTCCTGGAGTCGGTAACGATCGTTGATCCGAACCATATATGCATCTTCATATTTTTCCTGGGTGATCGCAGGGCGGATTTTTTTCTTTTTACCCCATAACCCAACAATCTTTTATCCTACCCTCCAATGAAAATGGGGTCCTTAAGGAAATCTAAGGGTAATTAAGACCTCCTTTTAATTGAGAACTGAAACAAAGCATTAACACTTAGTGAATACATGAACTCCTCATGTTACGGTCATCACCGGAGTGAATCCCAATTACTGTCACCTTGGGGCCTTCGGATCATAACATGTAATAGGTGCATACAACTTGCAAGATAGGATCTAAAACGCACTTATATTCATGAAAACATAATAGGTCCAGATCTAAAATCATGGCACTCGGGCCCTATTGGCAAGAATTAAGCATAGCAGTCATAGCAACATCAATCTCAGAATATAGTGGATACTAGGGATCAAGCCCTAACAAATTGACTCGATTACATGAAAAATCTCATCCATCTCCATCACCGTCCAACAATCCTACAAAGGAATTACTCACTCCCAGTGGTGAGCATCATGGAATTGTTGATGGAGAAGGGTTGTTGATGATGATGGCGATGAATCCCCTCTCTGGAGCCCCGAACGGACTCCAGACCGGCCCTCCCCATGAAGAACAGGAGGTGGCAAAGGCTCCGTATAGTAAAACGCAATGTTGAGACAACCCTCCTCCTTTACCTATCACAACCCTCCTCCTTTACCCGGGCTTGGGACCGGCTATGTTGAGACAACATAGGCTGAGTTTACATCAGTTTTGCCATGATGGTGGCACAAATGACACTAGAATTTTGTCATCTTCATAAACTTTCACTCATTTTTTGCATTTAATGTCTTTTTTTTCTAACCATCACAAGCTGGCATGTGGGGTGCATCATGGAAAATTTACACCCCTTTCGTGCACTATGTCAAAATTATAGTTTTTTTTTCATTAATGCGTGTTTTTAGGACCACGACAAATTTCTTTCTTTTTTGCAACATGGTACAAGTAATGTTTATGTGACAATTGCAAATTTAGTTTATGGTATGGACAATTTTTTTATGCATCATAGAATTTTTAGTCTATAGATTTGACAATTTTTCGTGACCACAAAAATTATTTTTGGACCACTATCAAAATCAAATTTAAACCATGGCAGTTTTATTTTTTGTAGTGCAACAATATTTTTATGGACCATGACAAATTTTATCCATCTTCTTTGTAACATGCATTTTTTGTTGCAACAAACCATGCGATTCTTTTTTCCTTTTGGTTTACAAGACGTGGCACTTTTAGTTTGTATTGCATGGCAATTTTGTACATTTTGATGTATGCCATTTTTTACGTATGGCGTCTTTTTGTTTGAAACATATATCAAACCTGCTGGGTGGTCTTTCACAGTCTTTCATTACTGTTTTTTGGACCTTTCTGTTTTGCACAAGCAGTGACGCCTTTTGTTGAGAAGGGCCCGTTTTCATTTTGTGATTTGTTTGTGCTTTCATATATTAAATATTTTTCGACATTTGTTTACATGATTATTATTATTTTATGCAAACGAGAATTTTGTTGGGCCAGGAGGCCTAGCAAAGGCCTCGCTGGCATAGGTTCGCACTGAAAAGTTAATTGAAGATCAAAACAGGCATACGATTAGCACGACATAGCTTTTTTGTTTTTTTGTTGAGAACAACAACTCCGAGTTATATTTGACGCGTATAGCGACCTAGCTCGTACCCCCTCGAAAGCCTCGTCCTCTTTATGGGCCGACCCATTCCCAGATTATTCCTCACCGGTTTTGGAAAGTTCTAGGACCTCTTAGTTGGCAATGTTTGTTTTTTTGCATGGTTTGGCGAGAAATATTCATATGACTAACTCAATTGCTTCTGGTCGGTCCAAATTCGTCCGAAAAATGGGGAGGTCCTATTTGGCGCTGTAGGCGCCCGAACATGGAAATGGCGCCTACAGCGCGCCCTCTGTGGGCTTTTTAAGTGCGGCCCAGGAAGATCTCGTGAAAAAATAACGCATAAAATTAGCGCCTCAGGGAATCGAACTCAGGCCATACAACCCTGCCGCTGCTTAGCTTAACCACTAGACCACCAGAATGCTAGTGAAAAAAAGCAACGCGAACTGTATTAGGACTAATGCAACCACGTTATTTATTACTCAACCATTTACTATACCACTTGGATTTTTGAGTTATTTGCAAACAATTTAGAAACTGTCCATTTTCTTTAATGAAAAACAGTTCATCAAATTTCGAAAAAAGTTCATCAGGTTTGAGAAAAAAATTATCGAATTTGAAAAAAGATCATCAATTTTGAAGAAAAAATCTTCAGATTTAAAAAAGTTCATCGGATTTGAAAAAAGTTCATCAATTTTGAGAAAAGTTCATCGAATTTCGAAAAAAGTTCATTGATTTTGAAAAAAAGTTCATCAATTTTGAAAACAGTTCATCAGATTCGAAAAAGTTCATCCGATTTGAATAAAAGTTCATCGAATTTGAAAATAGTTCACAAATCTGAAAAAAGTTCATCGATTTGAAAAAAAAGTTCATCGAACTCGGAAGAAGAAAAAGGAAAAAACAGAAAACAAAAAAGGAAAAAAAGAAAACAGAAAACGCTAAAAGAAAGTAAAAGTTCACTCTAAACAAAGTAGGTGCGTTGGTGTGCTGGTTGCACCCACGGTACTACGTGCCCAAGGTCCTTGGTTCGAATCACATATAACACATGTCTTTTTTGCTTCTGAAAACAGAGAAGAAAAAAAGTTATTGGGCCGGCCCATCGCGCGAACGCTGCAGGCGCCGGTTCGCAAGCGGGCGCATATGCGCCAAATAGGAAACCCCCGAAAAATGATGGTTATGTGGTGGTATTTTGAACAACATAGATGAGGAATGTCTTTATTTCGTAAGACCTTAGTTATTGGGCCGGCCCATCGCGCGAAC
Source organism: Triticum aestivum (assembly GCF_018294505.1). Lineage (NCBI taxonomy): Eukaryota > Viridiplantae > Streptophyta > Magnoliopsida > Poales > Poaceae > Triticum > Triticum aestivum. Next base: position 484,739,344 of record NC_057804.1, on the reverse strand, counting down.
GCTGCAGGCGCCGGTTCGCAAGCGGGCGCATATGCGCCAAATAGGAAACCCCCGAAAAATGATGGTTATGTGGTGGTATTTTGAGCAACATAGATGAGGAATGTCTTTATTTCGTAAGACCTTGAACCATTTTCTTCGTTTTTCCTTTTCCTTTCTACCTTTTCTTTTATGTTTCTTATGCTTTTCATTCTTGCTTTTCTTTTCTATTCCGCCTTTTCTTGTTCTTGTTTCATTTTTCAAATTGGCAAACTTCTTTAAAAAAACCATAAAAGTTTTATAAAAATCACAAACGATTTTAAAATTCATAAAAAAATATGAAAATCGCAAATTTAAGAACAATTTTGAAATACGAGTACATTTTTTCCAAACTCACAAACATATTTCTTTAAAGTCGTGAACATTTTTTCAAATTGACCAACATTTTTTTCATATTCTTGCACATTTTCAGAATTCATGTTTTTTGGAATTCGCAAACAAAATTTTGGAATTCGTGAACATTTTTTAAACATGAGAATCTTTTCTGAATTTTATGAGCATTTTTTGAATTCGTGAATTTTTTAAAATCATCAAAAAAAATTATATAATTTTAGACGTTTTTTTATAAATTTTCGGACTTTTTCTAAAATTCATAAACATTGTTTGAACTCATGAACAATTTTTTAATCCACGGGCATTTTCTGAATTTGCAAAAAAAATCATGAACATTTTTTCCAAATTCATGAACATGTTTGTGTAACCTTTTTCCAATTCGAGGGTATTTTAAAAAAAATCCGAGAGCATTTTTCAAATTCTTGAAGTTTTTTTGAAATTCTGTTGTGTTTGAAGGCCTGAGCATTATGAAGCAAAAAAAAAGAAAAAAGAAAACAAGGGCTCGACACGCCCGCACGCACGGCGGCCCAAATCGTGTGCTGGGAGGAGGGAGCGGGTGCGTGTAATCCTGCACCCGCCTTCTTTTAGCAGGGACAAGTACGTGCAATTTTTGGTTGCATCCGTGGTTGTTGTTTTTTTTTGCAGGGGGCATCCGTGGTTGTTTGCGTTGGCATCGTCGATCCGACGACACTGGAAGATCATGCATGCAATGTAGCCATATCACTTGGCATTGTTCTCCATCTGAATTTGATTTGCATCGCCATGGACTGCGCGGAAGTGGTCGCCGCCAATTCAGCGCCTTGCTGGTATGCTATGAACTTGAGCAACATCAACCACCACCCAATCGAGACTTTGAAATCATTCACGAGAAGCGGGAATACAGTGTAGAAGTGCATTCTTTAGCTAAGGCAGCTTCTTCTCTTTCTATCGGGCGCCAAGCTTTGTTGTTTTGCCTTGTTAAACATTGCTGGAGTATTCCCTCCGTAAACTAATATAAGAGCGTTTAGATCACTACTTTAGTGGTCTAAATGCTCTTATATTAGTTTACAGAGGGAGTACTTAATAAAGGTTACAGATCCTCAAAAAAAAACGTTTCAGAAAAAAAAAAGACATAGCTGAAACGGAAATGACTCATAGAGCCGCGGCAGCCGGCTAGACCGAGGCCGTGATTTTCGGAACAGCCATACTTTCGCCACGCCGGCCCACAAAATCCTCCGTGCCTACTCCGCTCCGGCGCTCCCACACCCCACACCCACTGCACGGCCGACGCCCCTGTGTGCTCCGTTGCTGCGGACCATCTTCCACTCCCATCAT